>NC_039366.1:114595440-114599632 GCF_003573695.1 Papaver somniferum | reverse complement strand
TTTTTTTTTTTTTTTTTTGAAAGAAAATCAACTTGCATTTCAACAACTAATGTACATAGTTAGCTTCTGCAATTGTCTTGCAGAAGCTTCTGTCTAATGACAGTAGGAGGAGAATCACTCCACTCGGCATTACATTGAGTTTTTCGAGCAAACTTGTCCAAAACATCTTTTGGACTATTACATCTTCTATTGAGATAATTTACATTGCGTTCACGGAGCAATGATCGCATTTCTCTTATGTACTTTATGAGATGGATATCTTCTCTCTTGTAGCATAAAACAAGCCTGGAAATAGCATCCGCCACTCCTTTATTGTCAGTTTGTACAATTATCTTTCTACAATGCCTTTGTTGAGCCCATTTCAAACCTTTCAAGACTGCAAGGGCTTCTGCTTGATCGACATCCCGTGCAGTTGTGTAGATAGCTTTAGCAGCTAAGAATATGGAATGGAAGCATCAACAATGATGGAAATGCATCCTTGAGGTGGAGGAAACCAGTGCATATGCAAATGTAATGGCCTATTGTTATTGTATTGATGTATGATTATCTAGTTGATTATCTATATAGACCTGCTGGCAATAGTGATAGATGCCTTTGATAGTGCTAATTGGATTAGGGTTAATATTATGGAATACCAAAGAGCAGCGAGCTTTCCATATAAACCACATTGTAACCACCACCAAATTGAGGGAGTGAGCTTCCCAAAATGAGATTTAATTCTGCTTTTAAGTTCATGATAGAAACCACTCTTGTAAGCTATTAACTGGAATAATATGATACCATAAGTACTCAGAAATACCAAACCAAACTGCTCTTGCAAATGAACATTTTAACATAAGATGAAGAGCGGTTTCAGTTTCCTTCCCACACATAGGACACATCTGAGATTTATGAGGAGAGTATTTATAGATTACTGTTGCCACTGGTAAGATACAGTGTGATAACTTCCACATGAATAATTGAAGTTTATAGGGTATTTTCATGTGCCATACTTTTAACCAATGGAGTGCAGGGAAAGGTGTTGTTAAATTCATACCTTGCTGATGTTGACGAACTAATTGGTTATAAGTTGAACTCACTGTAAACTTTCATGTTCTTGCGAGAGACCATTGCAGACTGTCCTCGGTTTCAAGGACTAATGGGATGTTTTTTATTTCAGTTATTGTAGCAGGATTGAAGTAGATTTGAAGCTGTGATAAGTCTCATTGCTGATTATTGGTGATGAAATGAGATAACTTCAGTTGTTGCAGATGATCCATTGGTGGTGAATGAGTGGTTGGAGATGTAGTTAACCAGTTGTGTTTCCATGGATGTATTTAGTTGCCATTTCGACAGCCCATATTTAATGTTGTTTGACTATCTCAAGTCCGTGTAATATACTTCTCCAAATCCAAGTCCCTTTTGCTGGTAACACATCAGTGAGTAAATCCTTGTTGATGAAGTATCGAGCTCTTAGTACTTTTACCCATGGTGCTTCTAGTTCTGTCAATAACCTCCAAGCCAATTTTTCTAGCAATGTTAAGTTAAAAAGCTGCGGATTTTTAAAACCCAAGCCACCTAGTCTCTTAGTAAAACAAAATGAAGTCCAAGATTTACATACATAACCTCCAGTAGTTGATTTGTTCCACCAATATCTTCGTTGGATCTGATTTATCTTCTGAATGGTGTTGGACGACATATGGAAGTAGTTCATGTGGAAGTTAGCCATGTTACTGATAATTGTTTGTATTTGCATAGACCTTCCAGCTTGGTTAATAATTTTTCCTTGCCAACCTTGAAGCCGAACTTGCATTCTATCAATTGATGGAGCAAAACATTCTGTTTTATTTCTAGATGTGAATAGTTTAATTCCCAAATACCTTTCAGTAAGTGGCATGGATTTCATACTCAGAATCTACAGAATATCTTCACATGTTGTTGGCGATAAATTTGAACTGAAGCAGACACTTGATTTAGAGTAATTGACCAGTTAACCTAATATGTTACTAAACTTTTGAATCATATCTTTCAAGTTTTGGATATAGTTATCTTTTGCTTCCGTAAAAAGCAGACAGTCATCCGCAAAGAATAAGTGGGTAATGGATGGGCTATGCATTGCTGGTTTTACTCCTTTGATGCGTCCTTTCGATTGAGAAGCTTGTATCATCCTACTGAATCCTTCCATACATAAAATAAAGAGATATGGTGATAAGGAATCACCTTGACGTAGTCCTCGAGAAGGGCGAAAGGCTTGTGTTGGAGAACCATTAATCAATAGTGAGATGGACACAGTGGTTATGCATCGAGAAATGAGTTGACACCATTGTGAACAAAAGCCTAAGTGTCTCAGTATTTGAAGCAAATAGGGCCACTACATGCGATCAAATGCCTTGGACATGTCCAGCTTCACACCAAGTACACCAGAGTAACGTTGTGTTCTTTTCATATATGCAATTACCTCATATGCTATTATGGTATTATTTGCTATGTTTCTCCCTGATACAAATGCAGCTTGCCATGGGGAAATTAATTTCGCAATGATAGGTTTGATGCGATTTATGAGAATTTTAGAGATTATCTTATATGATACATTGCATAAACTAATTGGTCGATAATCTGAAGCTATGTAAACATGCTCTGATTTGGGTATAAGTACTTGGAAGGTATGATTTAATTGTTTAAGCAAATAACCAGAGGTAAAGAAAGCTTGTACCATATGAGTGACTGCATGTCCGACTTGAAATCCAGCTTGAAATCCGTCGGGGCCTGGAGCTGCCCAAGGCTTGATTTGAAATATTGTAGCTTTAACTTCTTCGATCTGTTGGGACTTGTATTAGCCGCAAATTATATTTTTTTGTCACACAAGCTGGAAAAAGCGACAGAACTTCATTATCAATATGTGGATTTGAAGTAGTTGTGACTGCTTGAAAATGCTGCAGTAAAATGTCGGTGATATCTTCTCGGCTGGAATACCATGTACCATTATGGTCTTGAATGGAATCAATCTGGTTACGTCTTTGGCGGTAATTGGCTCTCGAGTGGAAATATTTGGTGTTTTTATCTTCACATTTAAGAATTTTTTTCTAGATTGCTGAAACATCATATTATTATAAGAATCATATAAGTCGGTTAACTTATCTTTTAGAGCTTGAATAAGTTGCTGACCACAGTTTGCCTTCATAGCTGCTTGTAGCTGGTATTGTGCTTGAGCAATTGAGGCTGGGGTATCACCAAATGTTACATTCTTCCACTGTCTAAGAGCTAGCTTAGTTGATTTTAGTTTGGTAGCAAATTGGTACCCCGACGAGCCTTTGACGGTTATTTTCCAGCTTGAATCAATCATCTCCCTGCATTGTGGATACTTAAACCAGTATGCATAACAACGAAATGGTCTTCGAGGGAGAGGTGTACTTGGATCTGTATGCAGCAACGGGTAGTAAATGATATACCAGGGCTTCTTTATACTTCAAGAACCATAAGGAATTAGCTAATGTTCGATCTAGTCTGACTCTGACTTGAGAATTAGCTTGCCTGTTGTTGCACCATGTGAATGGGCTACCATAGAATGGCACATCCATCAAACCCATGTGATGAATTGCATTGAGAATAGAAGAATGTGAATGGGATGTATGAGTCCAAAATGTATGCTTCTCTGACTGATGAAATGTGATATTCAAATCTCCAACTATCACCCATGGTTGTGTAATCTGTTGGCTCATTTGTGTGATGTAATCCCATTGATAACGCCTTAGGTTTGTGTATGGTGATCCGTACATACAGGTTAACATCCAAGTTTCTGAAAATGCGAGGGTACAACAACCACAACCAAAAATTCATTTGGCAATCTGAGAGGACTTACTCCAATATACTTTCTAGAGAATCAACTAGACAGCCAGACTCAATCTAGAGAAAAGTATATACAAGAGTTTATATCTCTATCTCTCAATTCAATCTGTAATCAACAAATATAAATTTTCGAGTCGGATTGAATATAAGAGAAGTAACTTGAATGTTGCCAAAGACCAATGTTCAAGGATCAATCAATTTCAATCAACAACCAAAGGTTGGATTTCCTAATGGATCGATACAACGCACAACCTGTGATATTTCAATTATATAACAAAATATAATGCGGAAAAGAAATAACACAGACACCAGAATTTTGTTAACGAGGAAAACCGCAAATGCAGAAAAACCCCGGGACCTAGTCCAG
>NC_039366.1:114517831-114595340 GCF_003573695.1 Papaver somniferum | reverse complement strand
AAGAGAATCAACTAGACAGTCAGACTCAATCTTATTAAAAGTATATCAAAGAGTTATATCTCACTTTCTCGATTCAATATTTACTCAAGCAAATAGAAATCTGCGAGTCTAATTGAATACAAGAGAAATCACTTGAACCGTACCAATGACCAATGTTCAAGGATCAATCAATTTCAATCAACAACCAAAGGTTGGATTTCCCAATTGATCAATTCAACGCACAACCTGTGATATTTCGATTATATAACAAAATATAATGCGGAAAAGAAATAACACAGACACCAGAAGTTTTGTTAACGAGGAAACCGCAAATGCAGTCAAACCCCGGGACCTAGTCCAGATTGAACACACACTGTATTAAGCCGTTACAGACACTATCCTACTAAAAACTAACTTCGGTCTGGACTGCAGTTGAACCCTAATCAATATCACACTGATTCAAGGTACAGTTGCGCTCCTTACATCTCTGATCCCAGCAGGATATTACGCACTTGATTCCCTTAGCTGATCTCACCCACAACCAAGAGTTGCTACTACCCAAAGTCGAAGACTTCAATAAACAAATTTGTATTACACAGAAAAGTCTACGATGATAGATAAATTTGTCTCCCACAGAAATACCTACGAGTTTTGTTCCGTCTTTTGATAAATCAAGGTGAACATGAACCAATTGATAACCGGACTTATATTCCCGAAGAACAACCTAGAATTATCAATCACCTCACAATAATCTTAATCGACTAGCGAAAGAAGATATTGCGAAATCACAAACGATGAGACGAAGGTGTTTGTGACTTCTTTTATATCGTGCCTATCGGAGAAATCAATCTCAAGCCAATCTTACGATTGTACTCAAATACGATAGAAACAACAAGATCAGATCATGCAACTACAGAGAAAATAGTTGGATATGCCTTCACAATCCCAATGAAGTCTTCAAGTCGTTAACCTACATGGTATCGAGAAGAAACCTAAGGTTAAAGGAGAATCAAATCTAGCTAATACGACTAGTATCATACAGGAGGTGTGGGGATTAGGTTTCCCAGTTTCTAGAGTTCTCCTTTATATAGACATTCAAATCAGGGTTTGCAATCAATGTTAGCTTAGTAACAAAGCATTCAATATTCATCGTTAGATGAAAACTTGATTAGATTCAAGCTAATATCTTTCAACCGTTAGATCGAAACTTAGTTTGTTACACACAAATGAAATGCATGTTTTAGGTTTGTGTAACCGTACCCAAACATGTACACTTAGTTGGTTCAACAGTAGTTAACCAAATGGTTAGCCATATGAGCACTTTCATATCAACCATATTCTTCTTTACCACAACTAGTTCAAATGACTCAAATGAACTAGTTAGAGAGTTGTTCAATTGCTTAGATCTTATAGAATTATACAAGACACAATCGAAGCAAAAACGATTTGATTCACTCGAATCAATTCATGAACTTTATAGCCACGGTTTGCAATTATGCATTCCTTAGTTTATATAAGTTTGGGTTCACGAATAACCGTTTTTAGAAAATAACCAACCTAAGTACGCGGACTGGTACGCGGACTTAAGTACCCGAAATAAGTTTGTTTTCAGTTCACAAACTCCAGCAGATTTTTACGGGACGTGAACTTCCGATGGTGCGCGTACTGGTACGCGGACTTTAGTTCCGGTTTTCCTGAGCAGCAAAGTACGCATACTTTGGTTCAAGGAATAAGGACTTACACACATATGTGTTACTACACAATGTTTATATCCTTCTAAGGTTATATATTCTAAACTCTCATTTCAATCATTGAAACATTCTTAGAGGACGTTATATAGTTGTTATTCACAAACCATTTTTCGTCAAAGCCATTTTCAAGTAATTGAAACTAATATGACTTTTGTCACTAGTAAATATGAACTTGGGCAAAGCGAAAGCTTACCAACACATATTTCGAGAAATAGATAAGCGAGATAAACTCGGCTCGAAATAAAAAATGTGTATAATCATAGTCTATATAGCAATACGACTTTTGTCTCAAGATAGGAGATAGAGTAGATAGACTTTTGAGTGATATATAAGTTCAAGTCTCCACATACCTTTTAGTCGATGAAGTTCCACAAGTTCCTTGAGTAGTTCTTCGTCTTTGTATGATGATCGCCATGGAGTCTTCAGCTCAACTACACTTTATATCCTAGTCCGAGACTTAGCTAATAGTAGACTAGAAATCAAGACTTATAATTTTGATCACTAACATTGACAAACATGGTTGAGATAACAACGCATGCGAGTTTGACCGAGCAGTGCTCTAACAAATACTGCAAAAATCATCTTCCACATAACTTAGAATTTAAATAAATAAATCTAAAAACATTGAAGATGAAAACGTTGGCAATAGATATGTGTACTCACAAGAATGGCTATTCCAAACCCTAGTTATCCTTCTTAAAACCACAAGAATAAAATTCTCATAAGAAGTTTTCTAGACATTAAGACATCTGAAAAATTCTTTATCGTCCCCGAACTCCTTGTCGTCAACATCCATGGGAACATACGGTTCGTGAAGATAAGAGTCAATTCCAACAAAACTTCTAGGATGATGACGTCGAACTAGGGTTTTCTGAATTTCAAGAGTTCTCATAACAAAAGCCTTTATTTGTTGAATCTCCTTCCTTGTTTCCTTCAACTCTTCAAGAACACCAGAAAACTTCTGAGAGTTCGAAGGAACAGCTCTTGGCTTCCTCACATTTCTTCTTTTTCTTTTCAAAGTTGGAGGTAACGGAGATCTTTCTTTTTCCTTCATGATTGATGGCTTAGCAATCATATTAACATCTTTTCCATCAGAAGACATGATGCTTGGAGTATCCATGTGCCTACGGGTTTGTGAGAGGAATTCACAATTTATACTCAACAAGCAGTCTTAAGATAAAAAGAGTTTCAGAAAAGGAAAAAAGAATGTAGGGTTACGAAACCTTTAAACACAGGTTCGTATACGCACAACTCACAACCCTAAGAAGGGTAGAATTGGCGAGAATAACCCACTTTTATTGATTGACCAAGGAAGTCCTTTCCAATATCAATTAGATATGGAAAAATTCGAAACTTGCAAAACGCAACAAAGCTAAGAAAAAAAAAACATTTCTCTTTTCCTAAAGCCTGAGGTGTGCACAATCTTGCCTCTTTTGATCAGGCACATGAGACAAGATGCACCAAACAACACAATCAAGTTATGCTGCGGTGAACAACAATCTGTCCACCATAACCTTTTTGAAAGGAATTCATTGAACCCTGTCTCTCAGAATTTTTAGACCATACTTTCTTCTCTAGTGGTCTTGTCTTATCCTTGGAAACTAACTTCTTCGAAGAAGATAAAATCTTACACACCTCGGAGGTTTTTTGAACAAGTTTGAGCATGTTTGCTAATCGATTCACTCTTAGTTGAAATTTGTTGACATACTTCATTTTGTGTTTGTACTTGAAACACTTTGAAAGTTCATGACCTTTGAGTGAACAATACGAGCATGTCAACCTGAAATATGATTCAGACGCCCGAGATGTGCAAGCTGCTAGACACATAGTGGAACCTGAAAAAATAGACAGAGAGTTTCCAACAGAAAGGTCAACTTTTTCTTCCAGATTGGTTGAGTTCTCTTCTGAAAGCATATCAAGATTGATATATATGTATTGCTGCAATTATCAAAATCAATATTTTCACAAAGAAACGCACTTGATTTTTCGTCTTCATTAGAATCATGGTGATCAGACATTTCATCAAGAGTTGCAGCAAGACCTTTGTCCCCAGTGTATTTTCTACGGTTCGGACACTCATTTGCAAAATGACCAAAACCTTTACACTTAAAGCACTGTGGAATATCCTCGTCATCAGTCTCATCGACATCCATGTTTTTAGGAGGAACACGATTGTGAGGTTTAACTGATGACCTAGTTTTATCTCTGGAGAACCGTTTACTTCTCTTCACTAGAAAATCTCTAAACTGTCTTGTGATCAAAGAGACTGACTTGTCAAGATCTTCATTTGATGAATCAGCCTCAGAAAGATCATCTTCAGAGATGCAAACACTTTTACTTTTGTCAAGTAATTTAGTTTTCTTTTGTGCTTTGGAAGCAACATCCTTTCCTGATTTGGATGTATGCTCATGATCAAAGATCTTTAACTTCCCAACCAGCGTATTTCTGGAGAGAGCATCAAGGTTATTCCCCTCAATGATGGCATGCTTCTTAGAGTCGTATCTAAATGGCAGCGATCTGAGAATTTTCATCACAATGTCCTTTTCAGGAATAGTCTTACCCAATGCAAAAGATGCATTAACAATTTCCGACACTTTGTGATTAAACTCATCAAATGAATCTTCATCTGCCATACGAAGGTTTTCCCAATCAGAATTTAGGTTTTACAGCCTAGCTTCCTTTTCACAGGTATTCCCTTCAAATATGGTTTATAAGATATCCCAAGCATCTTTCGACCGAGTGCACGTAGTCACATGGTGCTGAAGATATGGGGTAATGGCATGAATGATGGCATTCAAACCGTCGGAATTTTGCTTTGCAACAAGAATCTCAACAGGGTCATATGCACCAATATCCTTGCGAATGGTCGCATGTCCTACTGCAACAACAGGAGCATCATAGCCATTAACTACATAAACCCATGATTGAAAATCACGCGAAAGGCACGCATGTCAATTTTCCACCATAAGTAATTTGAACCATCGAAGACTGGTGGTACGTTTATAGAGATAACACTTCTGTCCATATAAGATCGCTACAAACACAGACTTACCAGGTCTTTAATGTGTTTGCCTGCTCTGATACCAATTGGAAATGCGGGGGTACAATAACCGCACCCAATAATTCGTTTGGAAATCTGGTAGGACTTACTCCAACATACTTTCTAGAGAATAAACTAGAGAGTCAGACTCAATCTAGAGAAAAGTATATACAAGAGTTTATATCTCTATCTCTCAATTCAATCTGCAATCAGCAAATAGAAATTTGCGAGCCCGATTGAATATAAGAGTAGTAACTTGAACGGTACCAATGACCAATGTTCAAGGATCAACAAATTTCAATCAACAACCAAATGTTGGATTTTTTAATTGATCGATACAACGCACAACCTGTGATATTTCAATTATATAACAAAATATAATGCGGAAAAGAAATTACACAGACACCAGAATTTTGTTAACGAGGAAAACCGCAAATGCAGAAAACCCCCGGGACCTAGTCCAGCTTTGAACACCATACTGTATTAAGCCGCTACAGACACTAGCCTACTACCAATGAACTTCGGACTGGACTGTAGTTGAACCCTAATCAATCTCACACTGATTCAAAGTACAGTTGCGTTCCTTACGTCTCTGATCCCAGCAGGATACTGCGCACTTGATTCCCTTAGCTGATCTCACCCACAACCAAGAGTTTGTACGACCCAAAGTCGAAGACTTGATAAACAAATCTGTCTCACACAGAAAAGTCTATTGGAATAGATAAATCTGTCTCCCACAAATATACCTAAGAGTTTTTGTTTCGTCTTTTGATAAATCAAGGTGAACAGGAACCAATTGATAAACCGGTCTCATATTCCCGAAGAACAACCTAGTATTATCAATCACCTCACAATAATCTCAACCGATTAACGAAACAAGATATTGTGGAATCACAAACTATGAGACGAAGGTGTTTGTGATTACGTTTCTATCTTGCCTATCGGAGATATAAATCTCAAGCCAATCTTACGATTGCGCTCAATCACGATAGAAATAGCAAGATCAGATCACGCAACTACAAAGAAAATAGTTGGGCATTGATGAGTGCTAAAAAGTGCATATTTGTATATATTTTTCTTGGCATTTTAACTCATCTTTTGTGCATTAATTCTACATTTTATCCCATATTCTGTATTTTCTTTGTTTTCAAGAATAAATATTTTTATTAATTAATTTTGCATTTTTAGGTAATAAATAAAGTTTGGATGAATAGCGGAGCGGAAAAGAGCAGAAAAGCGGTGAAAAGCCGGGAGGAAATACACAAGGAAGCCACGAAGAATGTTGTGCACAAGACCAAAAGGCTAGAAGTGGGCTTGAAGAAGAAGAATTGTTCTTAAAGAAGATATGGGCTTGGCATACCCAAGGCCCAAAACCCTCACCCAAATCCATTTCATATATCCATACCCGTTTCCCTTTCTAGCCGTCAGATTGGATCATCTCAGCATCTTACGGTCGCAGCATCGCCAGTCATCAAAGTCTGAAGCTCCTGTCTAACACTACAGCACCTAACTCCATCTTGATCCGTCAGCTTCGTTGTACTTCAGCATCCAACGGTCGCTCCTCGCTCCCTTCCATCTCTCTGTTAGATCGATCTATTATTTCCGCATCACACGGCTCAGCTTCGCGAAACATCAAGATTTGATGAGCCTGCTCAACACCCAAACAACCAAATACCTATACCCGCAAAACAAACAACCCCTTCCTCAAACCCCATCGACTCCATCTTCTCCCTCACCCTCTGCAACACCACCTTACCCTGCCGCACCACCATCATCACCTCCACCTTCCTCAACTGCCACAACCACCACCACTCGAGCCATCATCACTTCTAACAACCAAGACCTACCTTTCTAGCCACTTATATTATCATCTCCTAATCGTTTCATCTCTCAGGAACCCTAGGTTAGGAGTTGATGAAATAGGTGAGGTTAGAGGATAAATCGAAGGCATGGGTAGCATCAGCAGACGAGAAGGAAGCATGGGTCGACGTATTTGAGTGTCATCAGAGATTAGGTGAGTCGATTTTAGATTTTTTAGTAAACCCTAATTTTACTGTTTGGGGATTTTTTGGGGAAAAAGCTTGCATGTATAAATTGAAGACATGGGTGTTGATTTTGGGCATGCCCGGAGTAGCCGGTGCACCAAGTTGTAGTAGTTTATTTTCAATATTGTGTTCATCATGTTATAATTTAATAACTAGGGTTTTGATGAAACCCATAATCATATGTTAAGATAATTCATGTTCATGTTATTGTTCTTGTTGTGCTTCATTGCTTTAGGAATGATAGTTAGCTAATGGATCAAATTAGCCTGTGATCAATTGTACTGTAAGAAGACAGTTGATACTAGGGGTGAGTTAGTGAAGTTGGTTGATAATTCATCCATTTAAGACCTCTCTGGAGGAAGAAATGTGCTTAATTGATAAAGGAATGACAGTTAGCTAATTGAACCAAATGAGCCTGTGATAGGTTGTGCTGTAAGAAGACAGCTTATACTAGGGGTGAGTTAGGGAGACTAACTGAGAGATCATTCATTGTAGTTTTATCTGGATAAGAACAAGAACATAATTTGAATAGGCATTGCCTTAGCTTAGGATTATTGGGTGGATTCAAATGCCCTAGTGCTTTTAGTCACTGTCACTAGAAAGATTTAGAAAACAACACCAGCTCCCTCCTTGTCCCTGTGGACTTCCCCTGCTTATTCATTATCTACTATCTGACCCTGTATACTTTCAGGTGTAAATATAACCATAATTTTAGGTCTCATTCCTTGAGCTACCAAGTTTTTGGCGCCGCTGCCGGGGACTCGGTAGCGGTGCCATTGTTGTTTTCATTACTTTTCTGATTTTTAGCTTAGTCTTGTGTATTTTCACTTGAATTTTGTTTACTGTTAGATTCTGTAGCTTGTTTACTGTTTAGAACTTGTGTTTCAGTTTAGAACTCTTAACTTGTTTACTATTCTGTAACTTAGTAGCATCTTAATTTTTTTTTGGTTCCATCTTTGCATCCTTAGTACATCCTGTTGCATCTTCACTGCATTTACTGTTTCATTACAACTGCATTCTTGCATTCTTTCATTTACTGTCATCTAGCCTCACAGAATTCTTAACTTGCACCATCTAGCCTTTATGGATGCATCATTAGCTTTAGCTTGCATCTAGTTTTTTCCTGCATATTCAGTTATCAACTCATCTTGCAGCTCATTGATTCTGTCCTGTAACTTTCTTATTTGTCATCTGAAGCTTGTGCCATCTGCATTGCATCTTACATCATCTTGGCATACTTGTCATCTTATATTCTTGCATATCTTCTTGCACTGCATCCATTTGCATAAGCATCACTGTGTAACTGCATTTTAGTCTCACTTGCTTCTGTGCATTTAGTGTAAGCATTTAGCTGGTCTTGCATACTTAGTTCTTGCATACTTAAGTTCTTGCATACTGTTTTGCATTACCAAGTCATCTTAGCTTGTTCATCTTCATTGCTTTTCTGAGCTAGTCCTTTGCTAGTTCCTACTGTTTTGCATATTGTTCTCACCAGCTGCTGTTGAGCGTTGTGTAGCCCTGCTGCTGCTTGTTGCTGTTGTACTGCTGCCTGCTAGGCTGCCCTGGTGCAGTTGGAGTGAACCTGGTGCAGCTAGCCATTCTTGCTGGTGTTGCCTTCTCCAAGCTGCCTGGTGATGTTGGGTTGACCCAACTGGGCTTCTGTTGTAAAGCCAAAGGAAAGCCAAAGCCCAACTGGGTCTCTCCAACAAAAGTTTAGGAAGATCCAAAGCCCAACTGGGCTTGTGCAACAAAAAAAATAGGGACCAAAGCCTAACTGGGCTTCCCTCCAAAATGGTAAGCCTAAACCCAAACCCAAATTTTTTGGGCTTGTAATTTTTTGTGGGTTTGTATTGTTATTCTCTTTTGGGCTTGTAATTTTAATTATCCTTTTGGGCATGTAATAATTATTTTAATTTTATTTCTTTCTTTATTTGGGATTGTAATAATTTTAGTTTTATTTTCTTTTTTTTTGTGGGTTTGTAATAATTAGTTTTATTTTTATTTCTTTCTTTATTTGGGCTTGTAATTTAGTTGTTTGTTAGGCTTGTAGTTTCTTAATAGTGGGCTTGCTCTAAACTTAACTTTTTGGATTTTGGGCTTGCCTCTTTTGTGAACCAAACTTAACTAAATTTTGGGCTAAAAAAAAAAAGAAAAAAAAAAAAAATTTGCTCCTTATTTCAAAAACCAAAATTTTTCTCCCTCTTTAAAAACCAAAATTTTCTTTTCAAAACCCTTTCAAACCAAATTTTCAAAACCCATTAAAACCAAATTTTTTGAAAAAATGGGCGAGTGTGTGAATAAACTCCGTAGTCTCCATGAATACATGTACCCTAACATAATAAGTCAGTTATCATGTATCGTCTTACCCCAGACTGATGGCCCATTTGAACTAAACGCAAGCATGATACAAATACTTCCTATATTTCGAGGGTTCGATTCTGAGAATCCCTATAACCATGTAAGAGAGTTTGAACAAATTGTCCGGGCTTTACAACCTGACCATATATCCGAAGACTCTTTGAAATTGCGCTTGTTTACATTTTCTTTAAGGAAAGGGCTAAAACATGGTTTTACAATCTGAGATCGCAGTCAATCACCACTTGGGACCAACTCACAAATCAATTTGTCGGAAAGTTCTTTCCACATCATAGGACCATCTCTATTCGTCGAAGTATTAATTGTTTTGTCCATTTAGATGGAGAAACACTTTTTCATTATTTTGAACGATTTAATGATTTGTTGTTTGAGTGTCCTCATCATGGCCTCGAGAAGTGGAGACTGGTCGCCATTCTTTATGAGGGACTAGACTTTAAGTCTCGAGCCTTGGTTGAATCTATGTGTAATGGTGAATTCATTGATAAAACTGTGGACGATGCATGGTTATTTCTAGCTGAAGTTGCAGAGAAAACCCATCAGTGGGAAACCTGTAGGGAAACTAGGACCATGCCACATGATATGGGTAATCACCATGAGTCAGATGTTGATTTTCCCAATGAGCTTAATTCTGGATATAGTGTTTCATACCCTATTGCTGAAAATGTCAATCCATATTCACCTATTTTAGAGGCAGATGTATGGACGAAAAACACTAATGGTTTTGACAAAGTAGGATTTTCATGTATTTGTGATGATGATGATTATGATGATGTTATATTAGAAGAACATGTCTATGCTGAAAATGTTATGGAACCTTTGGGTTCAAATACATTAGGCTTTTCTGCCCCGACCTTCATGAATGATGTTTCTTCTAGTATTCCATATACATGTGATGAGGCTACTGATTTAGATATTGTGCAGTTATCATGTGAAGAGCATGACTTAGGTAATGTTGAATCTTCTGTTGACACTAATGATCCTATGCATGAAAATATAGTTGATGTGTCTGATTCCATACCTAAGCCACAATATATTGCTTCTTTTGATGTTAATTTGGATATTTCGGATAACCATGATTCTGAATTTGGACTTGTGAAATTGTGTTGTGATGATGAGCATGCTACACAACTTGATTATGATTTAGAAAATGCTGATGTGACTGATAATATTGGTACTTTTGATCTCATGCATGTGAGAAACTTAGATGCCACCTTCTTGCCTAAGTCACAGATTGAGATTATTCCACCCAACCTAGATTTGGTTTGTAACAAAAATTTTAAACCAACTTTTCTGAAGATTCCCAACCTAGGATTGGAACTGTGTGCCTCTCAAGTCCTCTTGGACTATTTTGCATCTAAATACAATACTTTTAAGGAGCCACAGTTGGAATATGCATGTTTGTCCATCCCAAACAAAGTCCATTTTGAGTTAGACCTTGTGAATCCTGCACCCCTAAAATGGAAAGATTTTGTGCTTAAAATTAAACCTGCTGAAAATTACAGGTTTGGGGGTGATTCATCCGGTTTTTCACTCTCGCTCTCATTTCAGTCCAATTTTAGTGTTTTGAAATTGTCTATGTTTCAACACTTTGTCTTTTGAGTTGATCCTCAACTCTTTAGACTTTATGTATATAGTAAATTTTTTGTATATAATCTGGTAGGTAGTTTTTAGTGAAATTTTATGTTTTCTTTATATTTTGCTACTCCATGGTGATCGCGGCTGAAATATGTTGGATTCTAACCATGAACAATGGAGTTCGGTTTTTTCTTTCGTCAAATCGGGTAATCTCTTTCCTTTCTCTCAAAACTCAACATGTTCTTCTGATTTGTCCAAGTTATGAATATGTTTATCATTAGAAACATTGAGGACAATGTTTAGTTTAGGTTTGGGGGTATAGAGTAGATACCACGATAACATGTTATAATTGAAAACAGAACTCCCTCTTTTTGAAAAAATTTAAAAAATTCCAAAAAAATTAAAAAAATGAAAAATCATAAAAATCGAGCTCATTTACCTTGAAATGTTGACTCTTGTGCAAATATGTATTTTTATTAGGATTCTTAGTCTAGATATTTAAGCACCCCTGATTCTAGCACAATTTACATGTGATAAGAAACTTGCACGCGCACGATCTACCAATACATGTATAGCCTCGATCTTCAAGGTGTTTGATAGGAAGTTAGATTGCCAATCACTTTAGAATACTGAATGAGACTTGACTAGCTTGTTCTTTGGTTGGCTGGGATAGAAGTTGGAGGATACGTTAAGAAAAGCAACCATAGAATTTGACCGGATGCATTCGATAAGGGCCACCTCTTGCTAAGAGTCATGTAATTATGTTTTTCTTTTTTGTTCATGTATCAAAAGTATCACTATGTTGTAAAGATCAAAGTTATTTCTTCAAAAAAAAAAAAAAAAAAAAAAAAAAAAAAAAAAAAAAAAAAAAAAAAAAAAAAAAAAAAAAAAAAAAAAAAAAAAAAAAAAAAAAAAAAAAAAGATCAGAAAAATTCAGAAAATCAAAAAAAAATCAAAAAAAAATAATCAATCAAGTATTTATTTATTCCATGTTTTGTCATGTTAAAGACAATAGTTCTCTCTTGTTCCAAAAATAAAAGAGAGTAATCAATGTAAATAAGAGTCATGTAAAGAGTCATCTTTTTGTTGTAAATAGTCTTGTAATAAGCAAGGAGGGTGCAGCCATCGATGTATAACGCGGGTAAACTGAAATATCACCAACTCATTGGGTGAACATTCACAATTCTCGTAAAGCCGGACAGCTAGCTTGGCTTAGAATTCGGTTCTTAGCCTAAAAACTATCTCTTGGTGATTAGTAGTCATAACTTCAGGTCATTCTAGAAACATGTGTAGATACACTTTACACTCTTATCACGTGTCTTTAGTTGTTATCAGTGCTAGGATTGTGCCTTAAATAGCTAGATTGACATCTCCATTTTGCTGTGAGCTTCTACTGTCTTGCACATGTCACATTTGATGGAATCTGAGCTTATATTTTGTCCTAGAACTTTGTAGGTACGTTCTAAGCAAACCTTCACGAGACTTCACTCGTCCACTAGGGACACTTAGTGGTTTAAAAGGCTTAGTGCATATGCTAAATGCATTCGAGAGACCAGCGACAGTGGTATAGGTAGGATTTCCTTAGTTTTGTTTTACTTGAGGACAAGTAAAATTCAGGTTTGGGGGTATTTGATGAGTGCTAAAAAGTGCATATTTCTATATATTTTTCTTGGCATTTAACTCATCTTTTGTGCATTAATTCTACATTTTATCCCATATTATGTATTTTCTTTGTTTTCAAGAATAAATATTTTTATTAATTAATTTTGCATTTTTAGGTAATAAATAAAGTTTGGATGAATAGCGGAGCGGAAAAGAGCGGAAAAGCGGTGAAAAGCCGGGAGGAATTACACAAGGAAGCCGCGAAGAATGTTGTGCACAAGACCAAAAGGCTAGAAGTGGGCTTGAAGAAGAAGAATTGTTCTTAAAGAAGATATGGGCTTGGCATACCCAAGGCCCAAAACCATCACCCAAATCCATTTCATATATCCATACCCGTTTCCCTTTCTAGCCGTCAGATTGGATCATCTCAGCATCTTACGGTCGCAGCATCGCCAGTCATCAAAGTCTGAAGCTCATGTCTAACACTACAGCACCTAACTCCATCTTGAGCAGTCAGCTTCGCTGTACTTCAGCATCCAACGGTCGCTCCTCGCTCCCTTCCATCTCGCTGTTAGATCGATCTATCATTTCCGCATCACACGGCTCAGCTTCGCGAAACATCAAGATTTGATGAGCCTGCTCAACACCCAAACAACCAAATACCTATACCCGCAAAACAAACAACCCCTTCCTCAAACCCCATCGACTCCATCTTCTCCCTCACCCTATGCAACACCACCTTACCCTGCCGCACCACCATCATCACCTCCACCTTCCTCAACTGCCACAACTACCACCACTCGAGCCATCATCACTTCTAACAACCAATACCTACCTTTCTAGCCACTTATATTATCATCTCCTAATCGTTTCATCTCTCAGGAACCCTAGGTTAGGAGTTGATGAAATAGGTGAGGTTAGAGGATAAATCGAAGGCATGGGTAGCATCAGCAGACGAGAAGGAAGCATGGGTCGACGTATTTGAGTGTCATCAGAGATTAGGTGAGTCGATTTTAGATTTTTTAGTAAACCCTAATTTTACTGTTTGGGGATTTTTTGGGGAAAAAGCTTGCATGTATAAATTGAAGACATGGGTGTTGATTTTGGGCATGCCCGGAGTAGCCGGTGCACCAAGTTGTAGTAGTTTATTTTCAGTATTGTGTTCATCATGTTATAATTTAATAACTAGGGTTTTGATGAAACCCATAATCATATGTTAAGATAATTCATGTTCATGTTGTTGTTCTTGTTGTGCTTCATTGCTTTAGGAATGATAGTTAGCTAATGGATCAAATTAGCCTGTGATCAATTGTACTGTAAGAAGACAGTTGATACTAGGGGTGAGTTAGTGAAGTTGGTTGATAAGTCATCCATTTGAGACCTCTCTGGAGGAAGAAATGTGCTTAATTGATAAAGGAATGACAGTTAGCTAATTGAACCAAATGAGCCTGTGATAGGTTGTGCTGTAAGAAGACAGCTTATACTAGGGGTGAGTTAGGGAGACTAACTGAGAGATCATTCATTGTAGTTTTATCTGGAAAAGAACAAGAACATAATTTGAATAGGCATTGCCTTAGCTTAGTATTATTGGGTGGATTCAAATGCCCTACTGCTTTTAGTCACTGTCACTAGAAAGATTTAGAAAACAACACCAGCTCCCTCCTTGTCCCTGTGGACTTCCCCTGCTTATTCATTATCTACTATCTGACCCTGTATACTTTCAGGTGTAAATATAACCATAGTTTTAGGTCTCATTCCTTGAGCTACCAGCCATGGCTTCACAATTCCAATGAAGTCTTTAAGTCATTAACCTACAGGGTCTCGTGAGAAACCTAAGGTTAAAGGATAATCGACTCTAGCTATGCAACTAGTAACACACAAATGTGTGGGGATTAGGTTTCCCAGTTGCTAGAGTTCTCCTTTATATAGTTTTCAAATCAGGGTTTGCAATTGTAGATGGTGGATTTTCGACAAAGGATAAAATCGTAAACCCATAATTATACGAACCTCTGATCCAGCAATCAGACGTGAGTATTGAGACACGGGTCTCTCATCGAATTATCTAACTGGAGAGTACTTTCTCTCAGTGTACATGTAGATATGTAGTCTCACGACTGTACAACGGCATATCTCATGAATGCTGAACACTTTCAGTGATTATTTCTATATAGTATCACGAGATGGACGGCTCCTAGACAGCTTGTCTGCTAGTATAGAGCGATAACGTCTTCAGGAACAAACAACGAGTTACCCTGACTATATAAAGGATATGACTTACCGACAAGCTCATATCGGGATAATTGATGCTCCTAGACAGCTTGCTCTGCTAGTATAGAGCCACAAAGTTAATTATTCATAATTAAGATTAATTCTGCCGTGACATTCACTACTGAATTCCCAGAATAATCTATTATTGCTCCTATTCCATGGTCGAATCCACGACTGGTCCCATGGAATGGCAATAACAATTGTTCCTATTCCATGGTCGAATCCACGACTGGGCCCATGGAATGGCAATAAACAATTGTTCTGATTCTATGATCGAATCCACAGCTTGATCTCATAGAATAGCAATAACTATATTATCTCATTACTCCGATTTCATGATCGAATCCACAATTGGTCTCATAAATGGTAATATATAAATCTTAATTACTCCGATTTTATGGTCGAATCTACGATCCCATGGAATGGTAATGCTCATTTTATTATTCTGAATTCGTAGTCGAATCCTCAGCTGATCCTATGAATTAATAATAAACATCTTATTACTCAGTTCTGTGAATTATTCTCCATTGAATTCCACAATTAGTAATAAATAATCAACAACTGGGCGTCTAAGCTACCTCTAAGTAAGTCCCGATTCAAATGGTGAAAGTGTATTCAACGACGATACACTAACAGTCACCGCACGAACGAGTATTTCAAAATACAACGAAACGATGAACCTATGCAAAATAGGGAAGAAAATAATAAATAATTAAAAATATTGACCAGGGTGTTGGGAGCACGGACACACGACCGACCGACCGTGTCGTGGTCAATCCCACGCCAGTTTTATATTTTTAATGCATTTTTATTATTTTCCATGATTTGATGAAAATTCTCTCATTTTATCAAATCTCCTTCGTCTCGAGGAAACTCCTCGGTTTCATGGTATTTTCATAAATTCGTAAAAAATAATATAAAATTAAGGAAAGAAGTGTGGGGTGTGACCGTTGGCCAACCGGCCATGTCTTGGTCCCAGCCGGCCCCACACCTCACGATTTCTTATTATTTTATTATTATTATTTCTCTAATTTCATGAAAAAACTCCTTGATTTCATGGTATTTTGCACAAATCATCAAATAATAATAAAATAAAATAAATTCTGAAAACTTGTGGGACCGGGGCTTGGCCGGCCGGCCATTCCCTAGTTGGTCCCATACGCCCCTTTGTTTTATTATTTTATTATTAGTTTTCCTTGAATTCATCAAATTCCTTGATTTCATGGTATTTCTCTCAAATTAGGAAAAATTCCCTCAATTCATCAAAATACATGAAAAATACACAAAAATTAGGGAAACTCGTGGGACTGGGCCCAAGCCGGCCGTCCATGCCTTCCACGGTCCCACACGCCCTTGTTTTTATTATTTTAATATTTTTGCTTCCTTGAACTCATGAAAACTCCTTCAATTCATGGAAACTCCCTAAATTCATCAAATTTCTCAAAATTCATGAATTTTCATAAAATCATCAAAATATTATAAAATTAAGGAAAAGGCACCACGGGACCGTGGTCATAACCGGACGACCATGCCTTGACCATGGCGGTCCCACGCCTCCTCATTCCTTATTTTATAATGATTTTCCATCATCTCATGGTGTTTTCCTCAGTTTCGTCGAAACCCTAATTTTTGCATATTTTCTCGAATGGATGCTCAATTGCACGCCAGAAAATATCAAAATTCTCAGGACTGAGACGCGGACGCCTTGGGGACAACAACACGCTATCTTGACCAACCAAGATTGGCTCTTTGGCTCACGGAAGCCGGTCCCATCAATTTTCACAGTTTTGACCTAATTTGCACAATTGCTCGTATTAGGTCCAAAACTCTTCCAAACACTTTGGATTTTCATGAAGTGATCGTCAGGCGGTCACGTGACAACCCAGGGACGGTTTCATGACCCCATGGTCGATCCCTCACTCTGTCATAATTAATTAGGTTTTCTCACCTAAGGCTTAGACGAGCATTTTCGAATAAATGATTAAACCAGCATTTAATCATTCTTTCATCAACAAATCGTCAACTCTTCAGGAGTTCTTTGTATTTGCTCACGTGAGCATATGGACACTACATGGTTGATCCACGGTCCCATGTAGTCGCTCCCTCCTTCGTCCCATGGTTAAACTTCTGACGAACCATGAATTGATCATCAATTGATCAAATTAGGGTTTCTGAATCCAAGGATCATCATTCCAGATTCCAACCTTAATAATTTTACGACGAACTCATGGTCATTAATTTTATTAATTATGCTCGGTTCAATGACCAGTATTCTAATTAATATTTTTGGTACGCTGCTAATAACCCATCAGATGAGCAACACATGCTCAGACGATCAAATATTCAACAACTCATCACATGAGCAACACTTGCTCAGATGATAAATATTTGCTCAAACCAAGGAATATTGGTTCAACAATCAATATTCAACGATCCATCGAATGAGCAATACTTGCTCACTTCAGCGTAAGAACTATACCTCTGTCTCATGACATGTTCAATTCATGAGTTTCAAAACATCATGTTCAACTCAGCAACTACATGGACTCATCGTCCCATCAAACCACGAAGTCATCAATTGACTAACAAACCACGAGACGTCAATCGTGTCACTTGGGAGGATATCACTTAGGGTTTTGGTTTGGCGGTCTACGGCACGTGTGTTCAAACACACGATGGAATGTGAGCAAGTCGTGCAATCAGTTGAAGGAATTCATGAGGTAGTGTGTGGAAAATCGACCAAGTCTCCTCACGTTGAGCAACTGGTTTCAAACACGATCTCCACTTCCCCACTCCTTGATTCCATCAACTGTCACACTTCATGGAATCATGGTGTCTAAAAATTCCAACAATATAAATAAGTCTCTGAATCATGATTGAATCATCAGCATCATCAGTATCATCAATCTCACGTCAAACTGACAACACGAGATCATCAACTCATCAATTGAGCAACTACTCCCAATTGAGCAATTTCAATCACTCAGAGCTTATCGTATTCAGAATTCACACACCCACAATCTTTGATTACCATTGATTCCACACATTTCTCAGCTTCCCTCCTACAGATCAACCCATCCTCTCTTGTGACCGAATTTACTCTGGAACGGTCATTGTCTTGATTTAGGCCGAAGTACTACAGATTGATCTCTCGAATCTAAAGCACCCCATTTGCAGCGGTGCATCTGTGTGAGGTTTAACATTTCGCTCGGTTCGAGGAGTCTCCTCCGTATGGTCGTCTCCTCAATTCCTTAAAAACCAGCAAATCGTTTTTCCCTATCTACAGATTGGTGACCACAGTGGGAGATCATTCTCTCGGTTGCAATCTCACGATTTCACAAAGATGATTGATCTTAGGTCAGGCTCAACTACGAATTTCAACGGTGCTAGCACTAGCAACAACAACGACGATCAAGACATCTCGGAAACAATTCTGGTCTCCAACATTGGCGGTGGTGATATTACTCCCCCTCATGTCAACGCGGAAGGTCATCCTTTATTCGGTCGACACCCTGAGGAAGTCAGAGGAAATCCACCACCTACTATTGCTGATCTCATCAAAGTGCAAGAGACTCTTGCAAAAAATCAAACCGATATGGCTACAACACAGAAGGAGCTATTAATGAACTGAAGGCTCTCACTGATAAAATGTCAGGGAAGACCCAAGGAAAAGGAAAAGAGAAGGAAAAGTCCTCATACTCTGATCCTGAGGTAATTCCAATTCATATAGCAGATGATGATGAAGTCCACAAAGCTGCAGACGATCCATCAGCGAATGAATCATCAAATTTCATTACTCGGGAAGATTTGGAACGCATCTTGGAGAACCGTGGAAATACAAGACATCACATGTCCATCATCACCAGCCTCCATACCCTGTTGCTACGCAAAGGATTCCTCTTTCAAGAGAGGAACGACGAACATCCCAATGACTACGTGAAAAGATTCAGAGTCCAGGCCCTGGACTGTCATGATCCAAACGTCACAGAGCAGCAACTGTAGACTTATGTATCAAATGCATGACCCCGGTCTACAGAGCTTTATTGGAAAATCTTCGTTTCCAGACCTTCTCAGATCTTCATGAAGCGGCAAAGAGATCGGCAACTACTGCGCCCGCTTTACTGGAAAGAACAAAAGCTACAAAGGATGAAGAACCACGAGGCGCTCGAGGTAGCATACGTCTGATCAACAAACAGTACAACCTCCAGCCTTCCAAAAACGCTGTTGCAGAAGGGAGCAAACGAAAAGTCGAACCGCCGTGCAAGCATACCTCAGCTCCTTCAAAAGCACAAAGGAAGGATAACCAAGATGCACAAACCTCGACCTAGCATCAACAAACGGGAAATGATCGGACAGACTCAAACCTCCCTGAAGTGACCGAGTTACCCGAAGTCTGGGTTCAAGATGATTCAATCAACTTGATGTTCATCAAACAGAGCCAACTGAAGCAAGATGGAGAATCTCAGGTACTGTCACCTTCATGGATTCATCAATCACCCGACAAGTAACTGCAATATTTTGAAGCACATCTTCAAAGATAAGGTTGATCTACACAAGATTCAACTGCGGACTGAAGGAGTACACAGATCCTCTCCCAATCAATACCTCGACTCTCTGAACAACCTATCAAAGAGCCAGTTCAATCCTTGGTCGAACGTGGATTAATCTATCTGTCGAAGGCACAAAGGAGAGACATGTTCACAGCACTGAACCACATTGTGTCAAGAAGTTCATTCCGGAAATACTTCTTGAGCCTCCAGCCACAGATCAAGAGATGTTCGACTGGGTACCGCTTACCACACTCAATCTCAGAAGAAACGAATTTGGAAGAACGTTGATCGATGCTGACACCGCCATCAACAACATTCCACTGAAAACCATCGGATCCACAGGCATCACTCGAAAAGGAGCTACTTATGCTCCCATCTCAATCAGAGATCTTGAAGGAACGCTCGGAAATACTTATGGCTACATCACTCTCAAGGTGGACATAAGCTTAACCTGGACATGAACCAAGTTTCACATAATCGGGATGATCCAGAATATGACGTGTTCTTCAGACGTGCGTGGATCCATGTTGACAAAGCGTCTTTGGTTGCACATCTCTCCAACGAAGAAATTTCTGATTCAGAAGATTTTACGGCCCCCCATCATCAGAGCACTTGGAGGAATTTCGAACTTTGACGAGATTGAAGCAAGAACCTGCAAAAGATGCATACACATTCATCAAGAGGTTCCACACTCAGGAAAGTCTCACTCCTCCCGTGTCTACGTCATTTATTTCCTCACATGCTATCCTAGCATGGGGACTTAATTCTGCTAGCAACTCTGCAAGACGTTATGAATGGTAACTTCACCGTATTAGTATTTTTCTAAGTGGTTGAATCTGACATTTCTCCGAATCGAGCACTGGACGTTCATTGCTGAGATGATGTCCAAACACGGCAAAGAATACTTTGGGAGTTTCTACATAGCCTTGCAGGAGTGTCCATGTGTGCCACAAAATTAGAAAGCTCTGATTTCTGCACAAGTGTTGAATCCCACTGCTACAACGAAAGGAATGCTGAATCAACATAAGATAGTCGGGCCCAGACGATCAAATCTAAGACATACTCAAGGGGTATGAAGCTTCAACGCTCAATCATCTAAGAAGCCTTCAAAATTGTACTCCCAATCAAAGAGTACACCTTCGATAATGGTGCATCTGGCTTCAACACAAATATCTCGACACTGATTCAACACCAGCACGATCGGCACTATATTCGGTAAGTCTTCATTATATCATTATAAGACTTCTGAAGCAGATGCAACATCATTCATACATGAATGTCACCAACTCCTTCAATATACAATGGGCAACTTGAGGTGATTCATGAAGCCTCATCAACGAGATTTCTCTTCATGACAAGCCCCGCATGATTGAGGAACTTTCTCTCTTCACCAATCACATCCAGTATGAAGACTGCTGATGCTATCTACTACAATAATGTCGACTCACTGACAAAGCCAGTTTGTGGTAAAGTTATGCTTTCAGGAGCATTCATGTTGAACTCTCAGTACACCTTCATCTTACGGACGCTCAACTCATCAACTAGTTCGTAAATGTAAAAGGCTCACTGGATGAAGGAGCAAGGATTATATCTATAATCATGGTTCTAGCCTTTTCGGTTTTTGGAGCAACTTCAACCACGGTATCAACATTAACAATAATCTCTAGAGGAACACCATCCATGATCTCAGCATCGACAAGGATCTCTGGAGCATAATCATTCATGGTCTCAGCACCAACAACGGTCTCATGAGCAACATCCTCAGGGCTTCATCAACTAATCATTCTCCGAAGTGTTACACATGAAGCGGACTTCTCTAAGAACCAATGATTCATATAAATATGTGCAGACCTGATAACATGCTCACATGAAAGTCTTCCGAAAGCTGGCACGTCTGGTGGGCATAACCCAAAGTCTTCCACAAGATGTTCTCATCACCTCTACAAATGAGATAAAACACACTCCAGGCCATGGGTTTGCAAAAACGTACCAATGGGTGAGTAATGAGAAAATACTTCCTTGACAAAAGATGTTTGTCTATGTCTCTTATACAACATACCAAAAGGGCGCATCAATCGGACATACGAGGTGAAAGATACGGCCTTTACCGTCAGGTCTACGAAATCTGAAAAATTTGTACGGGATTACAAATTACAAATGTGAACGCTTCATTGGATGACCTCTACAACTCCAAATTGAGTGATTATTTTCTCATGTGATAACTCAGTCTCTTAGCTTCAAAGGTTGGGATCAAGCATCGAATCCGACGTCGTATGAGGTTTCTACAGCTTCCAGAGCATACAACGTGCAACCAGAGATTCGTGGACGGGATTCATAACTTCCACGGTCGATCGGTGTCCACCAGGTCTTTTCGCTAAGTCCTTCATCAAGGTACCTCCAATTTCGACCACCTAGGTCTTTACATCAATTTTTATACCAGGGTCCTCTATCTAGGTATTGACAGAAGAAAGGAAACCGAAAGACAGAGATTTAACAAAATACTGGGGACTGACGGTCCACTGATCATGACGATCAGCTTCACAGTCCAAGACTCGTGGCACCAGAATCTCATGTGCTAATCATTCATCATAAAGGTAATTCTACCACCGGGACATGAAACCATGGTCATTACATCATCCCCTCTCGAGAGCAACCTCGGCTATGGTCCCGTGACCAGGGTTTCAGAAGTGATATTTCTACAACTGACAGAAGCAAGATGGCACTGCAAGCACCATGCTCATATATAAATCAATGGGTCCTGATCTCAAACGAATCAATGACATTAAAATCCTTTATCAACCGTTCAAGACACAAGCAAATGGTCTAAAGACGCAACAAGAGTGTTTTGCAACATGACGTCTGAGATAATTTTACACTGTCCTGTACAAACCGACAATCTGGGAGCAATTGGTGAAGAATATAGGGATGGGTGATATACCGTTCTCTTCGTATGGATGTCCTATACAACATATCCAAAATTCAAAACAATTGTAGAAACGAGCGAAGAGTTGTGGCCAAAACGTTGGACCGCATGTCAGCTGTAAATTTTCTGAATGTCTCCTGGAAGTTTACTGTTTCGTCGATTTCGGATCCTAAACATGCTCGAAACTCAAAAAGCTTTTTTGCTAAAGCTTGGAAATTTCCTGGGCTTGAGGATACATATGCATATGTCTAAAATCTGACCCCAAACGAGGATTCTACAGCGTTTTACTAAAAGGCTGAAGTCTGAAATTTCCTGGTGACGTATTTCGGCAAAATTACTCGTGTATTCAATTGGGTTTTCATTCATTCACTCACAAATCATCAATTTCATACTTCTATGAAGAGGTCACAGGAGATATACTTACTAGGGGAGTCTCTAAACCGTTTGAGGGCTCGGCAGTGTTGGAATCTCCGTTGGAAACTCCATTATCCTCATTCGGCTCGGGATTTCGAGAACTCTCTATATTCTCATATCACAAAGAAGAGCACGCTTCATCAACATAATGCTTATATACAATGATTTCTTCCTGGGCATCAACAACAATTATTATTATTTCATTCAAGGAGATGCCACGATCACCTGCACGAAAAAAGGGTACTTACATCGACTTCTCCATCAGTGCTGGATTCATGAATTGTTTACCCGAGAACAAGTTGAAGACCGTCAATCGATGGAGCAAAAGTATGAAAAGAAGTAACAAACCTTGATCTCATGATCCTAATTGCACGGGCAAAGTCATGACACAAGGAGCGCTAACAACTCACCAAAGAAACGACTGGGGACTACACGTCATTTGCTAACATCATGTAGTCCTTACTTATGGGTTCTCCACTCCCCTAGACTTTCTTACATTTCCATGGAGTCTACATTGATCCAGGATTTCACTACACGATCATTCTATGGTAAAGCTAATGAAATAACCTGGAGTACAACTCAGTATAAAGGATCTCTCACCATCACCGATAGGTTACAGAAGTACCATTTCTTACTATGGAAACACTATCTTTGGAAGTATCATTGGGAGTCAGTCATTCTCGCAAAGTGGCTACTTCAGCACATCGTTCATACAAAGTGCAGGCTTCGACAGAACAGTGAATCAATGGGATAAATGTGCTCACTTCAGAGTCTACAAAAATGGTAACCATCCAACTCTTACTTATTTACAATTTCACTAGCTATAGTGATTACAATCTCGAGAATTCGTTTGCTCCTTCAAACCTGCAAAGACGAACAAAATTCATTATTCAAAATCATGACTTGATTTTCATAAAACCGTGAACAACCCACGTAAAATTTTACTGAGTCAACATCCAGTGGTTTTTCAAAAATTGGATAGACGTCCATTCTATAATTGTAAAAACCCACAGACATTATTTCACCATGTATAATTGTTTACTTTCAACATTTATTCAAAATCAAAACTTGATTTTACAAAATACGTAAATATTTAACGTGAAACTCACGTAAATTTGAAAAATATATCTGTATATTTTTACTCCCTCACCCGAGCTTCTGTCTTTGAAGCGAGAGTATATTTCAAAAATTTGTGAACGCTCACATATCGAAAATAAAAATTTTCATGAAAGCTCATAGACAAAATTTTATTAACAGACGCACGTTTATTCAAAAAAAAAAACTTTTCTCTCGTACGAGTATCCACTTTGAAACGAGAGTTTATTCTACTTTGTGAAATATCACATATTTAAAAATAAAACTTCGGTTTTTGTGAAAGCTCATAGACAAAGTTTTATATCATTAGACTCATGTCTATTTTGTTTGTTCCTTAAACTAACGAACGAGCGAGCATCTATTCCTAAAACTGGGATTTCCTTATCGGACCCGGCCCACGAATCCTAACCGACCAAGGACTCGTCGTCCAAACCAGCGGTTCAGCACCAATTCATGGTCATCAAGTGATGCTCTAATCATGACATTGAAGCCTTCATCAAGTCATGGTTTGCTCATGCTCTCTAAATCCGGTAACGTCTTAACTTACGAATAAATTCAATCACTTGTATTGTTTATGGCCGGAAAATCACCATTTAATGCTGACTGAGGAACACGGCTTTCCTCAGTAAGCAGGGGACTTAATGTAGATGGTGGATTTTCGACAAAGGCTAAAATCGTAAACCCATAATTATACGAACCTATGATCCAGCAATCAGACGTGAGTATTGAGACACGGGTCTCTCATCGAATTCTCTAACTAGAGAGTACTTTCTCTCAGAATACATGTAGATATGTAGTCTCACGACTGGACAACGACATATCTCATGAATACTGAACACTTTCAGTGATTATTTCTATATAGTATCACGAGATGGACGGCTCCTAGACAACTTGCTCTGCTAGTATAGAGCGATAACGTCTTCAGGAACAAACAACGAGTTTACCCTGACTATATAAAGGATATGACTTACCGACAAGCTCATATCGGGATAATTGATGCTCCTAGACAGCTTGCTCTGCTAGTATAGAGCCACAAAGTTAATTATTCCTAATTAAGATTAATTCTGCCGTGACATTCACTACTGAATTCCCAGAATAATCTATTATTGCTCCTATTCCATGGTCGAATCCACGACTGGTCCCATGGAATGGCAATAACAATTGCTCCTATTCCATGGTCGAATCCACGACTGGTCCCATGGAATGGAAATAAACAATTGTTCTGATTCTATGATTGAATCCACGGCTTGATCTCATAGAATAACAATAACTATATTATCTCATTACTCCGATTTCATGATCGAATCCACAATTGGACTCATAAATGGTAATAGATAAATCTTAATTACTCTGATTCTATGGTCGAATCTACGATCCCATGGAATGGTAATGCTCACTTTATTATTCTGAATTCGTAGTCGAATCCTCAGTTGATCCTATGAATTAATAATAAACATCTTATTACTCAGTTTTGTGAATTTTTCTCCACTGAATTCCACAATTAGTAATAAATAATCAACAACCGGGCGTCTGAGCTACCTCTAAGTAAGCCCCAATTCAAATGGTGAAAGTGTATTCAACGACGATGCACTAACAGTCATCGCACGAACGAATGTTTCAAAAACGATGAACCTGTGCAAAATAGGGAAGAAAATAATAAATAATTAAAAATATTGACCAAGGTGTTGGGAACACGGACACACGACCAACCAACCGTGTCGTGGTCAGTCCCACGCCATTTTTAATACATTTTTATTATTTTCCATGATTTGATGAAAATTCCCTCCTTTGATCAAATCTCCTTCGTCTCGAGGAAACTTCTCGGTTTCATGGTATTTTCATAAATCCGTAAAAAATAATATAAAATTGAGGATAGGAGTGTGGGGCGTGACCATTGGCCAACCGTCCATGCCTTGGTCCAAGCCGGCCCCACACCTCACGATTTCTTATTATTTTATTATTATTATTTCTCTAATTTCATGAAAAACTCCTTGATTTCATGGTATTTTGCACAAATCATCAAATAATAATAAAATAAAATAAATTATGAAAACTTGTGGGACCGGGCCTTGGCCGGATGGCCATGCCCTAGCTGGTCCCACACGCCCCTTTGTTTTATTATTTTATTATTAGTTTTCCTTGAATTCATCAAATTCCTTGATTTCATGGTATTTCTCTCAAATTAGGAAAAATTCCCTCAATTCATCAAAATACATGAAAAATACACAAAAAATTAGGGAAACTCGTGGGACCGGGCCCAAGCCGGCCGGCCATGCCTTCCACGGTCCCACACGCCCTTTTTTTTATTATTTTAATATTTTTGCTTCCTTGAACTCATGAAAACTCCTTCAATTCATGGAAACTCCCTAAATTCATCAAATTTCTCAAAATTCATGAATTTTCATAAAATCATCAAAATATTATAAAATTAAGGAAAAGGCACCACGGGACCGTGGTCATGACCGGACGACCATGCCTTGACCATGGCGGTCCCACGCCTCCTCATTCCTTATTTTATAATGATTTTCCATCATCTCATGGTGTTTTCCTCAGTTTCGTCGAAACCCTAATTTTGGCATATTTTCTCGAATGGATGCTCAATTGCACGCCAGAAAATATCAAAATTCTCAGGACTGAGACGCGGACGCCTTGGGGACAACAACACGCTATCTTGACCGACCAAGATTGGCTCTTTGGCTCACGGAAGCCGGTCCCATCAATTTTCACAGTTTTGACCTAATTTGCACAATTGCTCGTATTAGGTCCAAACTCTTCCAAACACTTTGGATTTTCATGAAGTGATCGTCAGGCGGTCACGTGACAACCCAGGGACGGTTTCATGACCCCATGGTTGGTCCCTTACTCCGTCATAATTAATTAGGTTTTCTCACCTAAGACTCAGACGAGCATTTTCGAATAAATGATTAAACCGGCATTTAATCATTCTTTCATCAACTAATCATCAACTCTTCAGGAGTTCTTTGTATTTGCTCACGTGAGCATATGGACACTACATGGTTGATCCACGGTCCCATGTAGTCGCTTCCTCCTTCGTCCCATGGTTAAACTTCTGACGAACCATGAATTGATCATCAATTGATCAAGTTAGGGTTTCTGAATCCAAGGATCATCATTCCAGATTCCAACCTTAATAATTTTACGACGACCTCATGGTCATTAATTTTATTAATTATGCTCGGTTCAATGACCAGTATTCTAATTAATATTTTTGGTACGCTGCCAATAACCCATCAGATGAGCAACACATGCTCAGACGATCAAATATTCAACAACTCATCACATGAGCAACACTTGCTCAGATGATAAATATTTGCTCAAACCAAGGAATATTGGTTCAACAATCAATATTCAACGATCCATCGAATGAGCAATACTTGCTCACTTCAGCGTAAGAACTATACCTCTGTCTCATGACATGTTCAATTCATGAGTTTCAAAACATCATGTTCAACTCAGCAACTACATGGACTCATCGTCCCATCAAACCACGAAGTCATCAATTGACTAACAAACCACGAGACGTCAATCGTGTCACTTGGGAGGATATCACTTAGGGTTTTGGTTTGGCGGTCTACGGCACGTGTGTTCAAACACACGATGGAATGTGAGCAAGTCGTGCAATCAGTTGAAGGAATTCATGAGGTAGTGTGTGGAAAATCGACCAAGTCTCCTCACGTTGAGCAACTGGTTTCAAACACGATCTCCACTTCCCCACTCCTTGATTCCATCAACTGTCACACTTCATGGAATCATGGTGTCTAAAAATTCCAACAATATAAATAAGTCTCTGAATCATGATTGAATCATCGGCATCATCAGTATCATCAATCTCACGTCAAACTGACAACACGAGATCATCAACTCATCAATTGAGCAACTACTCTCAATTGAGCAATTTCAATCACTCAGAGCTTATCGTATTCAGAATTCACACACCCACAATCTTTGATTACCATTGATTCCACACATTTCTCAGCTTCCCTCCTACAGATCAACCCATCCTCTCTTGTGACCGAATTTACTCTGGAACGGTCATTGTCTTGATTTAGGCCGGAGTAATACAGATTGATCTCTCGAATCTAAAGCACCCCCTTTGTAGCGGTGCATCTGTGTGAGGTTTAACATTTCGCTCGGTTCGAGGAGTCTCCTCCGTATGGTCGTCTCCTCAATTCCTTAAAAACTAACAAATCGTTTTCCCCTATCTACAGCAATCTAAGTTACCTTGTTAACAAAACATTCAATATTCACCGTTAGATGGAAAAACCTGACTCAACCAAGCTAATATCTTTCAACCGTTAGATCGAACTTAGCTTGTTGCACACAAATGAAATGTACCCTCATTTAGGTTTATGTAACCGTACCTAAACGTGTACACCATGTCGGCTCAACAATATTTAACCGAAGTTAGCCATATGAACACTCTCATATCAACCTTGTTCATCTTAACCATAACTAGTTCAAATGAAACTAGTTAAAGAGTTGTTCAATTGCTATATTCTCATAGAAATATACAAGAACACAGTTGAAGCAAAATCATTTTGATTCACTCGAATTAATTCATGAACATTATAGCCACGGTTTGCAAAGATTGCATTATTTATAAATGTTTAAGTTCACGTGCATAACCGATTTTAGAATATTTAACCTTCAAGTATGCAAACGGGTACGAATACTTGAAATACCCGGACCAAGATTGGGTTTCGCCAGTACGCAAACGGGTACGCGTACTTCCAATCCCATCATAAATATTCGTACATGAACCTTACGCCAGTCCGCGAACGGGTGCGCATATTTAGGTTCCCGGATTTCTTAAGCCAACAGGTACGCGCACGGGTACGCATACTATGGTTCCCATACATGGATTACATATGTGCAAGAGTACACCACATGTCATATCCAATAATGGTTAAGTGTTCTAAACTCTTATTTCAATCATTGATACTTTCTTAGAGGATGACAATAGCCGTTTTCACACACTATTAGCATCAAAGCAATTTTCAAGTTATTGAAATAATCATAACGAAACATTCCAAGTCTACACCAAATGATTGTATCACACAAACCATGTAAGATGTTACTCGGAAATTTTCACATGATCATCTTTTGACTTTCGTCAAGAATATAAGATGAACTTGGTTGAAGAGAAAGCTTGCCAACACATATTCCGAGAAATATATAAGCGAGTTAAACTCAGCCCGAAATCTCAAATGTGTATAATAGAAAGCTATATCGTAACACGACTTATGTATCAATATAGGAGATAGAGTAGAAATAGACTTTCCAAGTGATAGATGAGTTTCAGTCTCCACATACCTTTTGTTGATGAAGTTCTACAAGCTCTCCTTAGTATTTATTCGTCTTCAAATGATGAACGCTATGAAGTCTAAGGCTCAACTACACAATCTATGTCCTAGTCCGAAACATCTATAAGTAGACTAGAAATCAAGACTTATAGTTTTGATCACTAACATTGACAAACATGCTTGAGATAGCAACGCATGCGAGTTCGACCGAGCAATGCTCTAATAGCGAAGACCAATTTGACCAATGGTACAAGAATATTACAGAGCCGATAGTTGGTGAAGAAGTTTTAAACATCTACGGAGCTGGTTTTGGCGCATTAGGTAAAGCATTACCCAGATTGGAGGTCCCAACACAGCCACCACTAATGATTCCAATTTTGACCAGTTATCTTTCAGCAGAAGCTTTTTCTTCATCGACCCCTTCAAGACGACAAACTAGATCTTATTCTTCATCGGCTTGGTCAGATTTACCAGTTTTGAGTTGGGAGCTAGATACTTATAATCTTGCCAAAAAGCTTCAAGTGGTTTCCATTGTGTCACAAAGTCTCGATCGTCCTAATTCTTATACAGGCATATAGGCAAGTCAAAAGCAATTGAACCAAATAGAGTTAAGAGATATTGAAACTAGACGTATATACGTACAACAAATGCGCATAATAGGGGAGACCATTGTTGATGGTGGTTTTTAGTTCAGGGTTAAAATTGTAAAACCCTGTATTTAATGCGCCGTCGCTCTGCAAAGAGACTGAGCCATTTCAAAAGTAATGAGTGCTCGGGCCTCTCTACTTACACATGTATTGAGCAATTCAGTATATTTATTCAGAATGGTGCATGTAGCAACAATCCCAAACATTTTGTAAACTCCTGCCTGCATTGTCCATTAATGTATGGCTTAATTGAGTATTTTTCCTATGCTATGTTCCCCGGATGAACCCTTAATATTGGTATGACATGACAATTAGTGTTCACTCGCAGCTGAGTAGCACGAATTTCCCGAAGTATCAAGATTAAGGTCTGCATGAAAGTACTCAGTCAGAAGATGCGCTAACTGCCCTCTGAGGATAAAGTTAAAGAATTCTGTGTCAAACACACAGAATTTATCAAATTTATTCAATTTTGTGATAGCTCACAAAATTCAAATTTTGGCCTAATTAATTTGCAAAAATTAGATTCTTTGCGCCCTGCGCAATAATTCGAACCCTATTGGTCGAGGCCAAACCTAGGTAATCTAGGGAATTAATCCGCCATGGACTAGTAGGAGCGAAGTCCTACCAAAAATCAGAAATAAAAACAAGAAATAAAAGAGGAGCTGCGGAAAATAGGAGCAGCAACAAGAGGAGGCGTGGCCGCGCCACATGGCCGGCAAGTTCACCCTAGCAGGATCCACCTGCAGCCGGATGGCCACGCTCCATGTCGCCCTTGCCGGCCCCCCTTTTTTTATATTGATCAATCAGGTCGCTCTAAATGCGGCACACACACTTGGAACGTGGTCGGGCCCATGTCACTTGTCGGCCCCTTTTCCCATCGACCAATCAAATTGCTTTAAACCCGCCACACACATTAAATAAATCCAAATCGCACCAAAACCTAGTGGTCGTTGCTTCAGCTTGGCCACCATGCCAATTAGTTAATCAACCTGCCAAATAGCGCCAACATGCTAATTGGCAGGCCAGCTATTCCGCGACAGCAATATGCCAACATGCCATAACAGCGCAGCCGCGTGCTATCTCACTTTTCGTTCGTGGCCAATGCCATAACAAACTCTAACCAGGGTATTCTGATCAGAATAGTACTCTTGTTTTAATGGCATTGGTCGAATCAAGAGGAAACCCTAATTCCTAATCATGGCATGACTATGCTACTTCGGGCCCACAACATGCCACAAGCCGTGTGGGACCCAGAAGATCTTAAAGAATGGCTCCCGCGCCATATTATGGCTATTCATGGTCGTTCCCACATTATGACCTTGCCATGATTTCTTTATTTGACGTGGACACGACAGTATTTGCCAAAATGCCACCATATCGCAGCCACATAGCCGCACGCGCTAATTGTGGTTTCGACATGCCAAACCCTAATTTGGATAAGGCCGCTATGCCGACCCATACCAAATAATGCCACCTAAAGCATTGAGTTTGATACGGCAACTAGAGCCAATATTGTTGAGTCATATTTGGACCTAGCACCAATACGCCAAGATATAGTGGCCGCGGCTACGCTAGGAAGGCGTCATTACGCCATTATGCCACTGGCCACTACGCCACTGGCGGGCACCATTACGCCACTATGCCACTGGCAGGCGCCACTCAGCCACTGACAGGCACCATTATGCCACTATGCTACTGGCATGCGCCAATGAGATGAGGCCATAATCAACGACAACCCTCTTCCATAAATTACAATCTCGGTCGTCCAACTTCTCCGGCCGAATTGACCGTCCTAGATTAAATCTTAGGTGACCAACCAAGACTAACTTAATAGCGTCACACGCTATTTCTTGCGGCAAGTCTCATGACTTAGATCTCCACACATGATCACCCGCCGCCTAGTTTGCGCGCGATTGGTCAGAATAACTAGGTCTTGCACACAAGACCCATTCAGCAATCTGCTGCATATTTTCCACGAAAATACTCGAGACATCAAACATGTCATAAACTTGGGGATGTTCACTGGGGTATTGGTCTGACGGTTTACAGCGTGCGGCGTGCAATGCGCCCATTACGAGAGAGTGTCAGGAAAGAGCGAACGGTTAATGAGCAGTAGGTGAATAGTGGGTGTAAGGATGACCAGTCTTCCCTCGTGATGGAAACATGATGGTCACCACTTTTTACACTACTCCACTTCTCCACTACTTAACTGTCTCCACTTCTTACGAGATCAGGTGTGCTCAATTACCATGACTTGTACAAATAGGTTTTCGACCTATTTCGAAAAACAAGAGAGTTTGGAGTTATCAACACAAGTATTCGGAAAAATACAAAAAGAACTGATAGCTTGCATTCCGCAAGCCAGTTCTAAATTCTGATACAAGTCATAAAACAACCACACCTTCAAAATCCAATATTTTGATCTCGACACCTTCTTCGCTTCCCTCCCTAAGATCAACCCTTCTCATTCACTTTGTGACCGAAGCAAGTCTGGAACGACCATTTCTTGGTATAGGCCAGAATTGTATAGATTGATTTCTCGAATCTAAAAGTACTCCCGTGCAGTGCATTTGTTTAGGGTTTGAATTCGTTTCTCATCAACACACCCAAATTTACCATTTCCAGTAGAATCAGTTTTTACCCCAAAACAACCATAAAATTCAATCCATATTTTTCTAACCATTCAACAACTCCAAATTCTCAGGAAGTAGTGTATGACTCACAAGCACCTGTTAGGCCACGATTTCCATATCGTCCAGTTGTTTCACTGCAACGACAGACACAACAAGCTCCATATCGCCATGCCAGTCAACAACCTCCTCAAGCTTATCAAGATTGTTGAGATCATTAAACTTCAATGGATCTCCAGCTGAAGGTACATGTCCATGGATTGGAGATCAAAGCGGAGGATCTTCGACTGGTGAAGGGTCTCAAGCTGCAGGATCATATCAAAGATTTGGGAGTTTGATGCATGGGGGAAAGTATGACAGAAGCCGTAGTGTGACTAAGTAGTTATAATTATGTTTTGTCTAATATTTGTGATTGAAACTGAGATTAAGACTATTTCAATGATTAGAACTAACTAATGAAAGGAAAGGAAAGGAAACTAGTATTAATTTTCAAATCATATTCAATTAAAATATATAACAATGTATTTTTCTAGTAGCATGTCTACTTTTAATATCCCATACATGTTATCAAAAGATCCTTTAAGATTACGCAATGAGCTTCACAAGGAAAAATTATTCTTTTCCATCTTCGCCATTCCTTTTGAGCTTGCAATACAACATCAACATCTGTCCCTAAGTCGATAACGATTAACAAGTCGAACCAAAGGTATAAATTCTCCAACTTCTTCATTCGTATCATGAAATCAAAAAAACAACCCAGCCGCATTGCGGTTATTGGGGTTACCAGTATCATTGCAGAAGTTTTCATACTCATACTCATTAATCCATTTTGACGTCATTCAACTCCCCTAGTCGGATAAAAAGCTACGCAGTCTCCACAAAACGACAAACTTTATCTATCGTAAACTCCGCGGGATTAATATACGATCGAGCCATTAGTCGAAAAATTTGTGGGTGTATAAGGTGTAATTTGTGGAGAAGATGTGTGATTTTGGAATTTGAATCGGTTTTATTTATAGGAAGAGGAATAATAATTGTTGGATGAGAGTACCCGTTGGCGGCTCAAACAAGGACGATGGTCTCAGTGTGAGCCGATCCTCTTCTTACCTAAGGACGGTCGCCCCCGTTTGATGTGCTCGGCTCAGGTTGAGCCGACCGTCTCAAACTGAGACTCGATGGACAAACCCTCGAATTTGAGGGTTTTTCCATCCATTTTACTTGTTTTCCAGTCCCACTATGGGTGTATAATGTGAAAAGGCGGGGGTCTAACAACTACACCCAATATTTCGCTTAGCAATCTGTATGGACTAACTCCAAAATAATTCTGAGAGCATCAACTAATAAAGCGAGCTCAATCAAGAAATATATCAAAGAGTTATATCTTTGTTTCTTAATGTAATCAGAAAATCAAACAGATAGAAATTTGTGAGCCTGATTAATATAAGAAACAACTTGGACGGTATCAAAAACCAATATCCAAGTGTCAATCAATTTAATCAACAACCAAAGGTTGGATTCACAATTGATTGAACTTACGCACAACCTGTGATATTTCAATTATATAAACAAATATAATGCGGAAAAGAAATAACACAGACACCAGAAGTTTTGTTAACGAGGAAACGACAAATGCAGAAAAACCCCGCTACAGACACTAGCCTACTACCAGTTAACTTCAGACTGGAATGTAGTTGAGCCCTAACCAATCTCACATTGATCAAGGTACAGTTGCGTTCCTTACGCCTCTTGAACCACGCTGGATTCTGCGCACTTGATTCCCTTAGCTGATCTCACCCACAACTAAGAGTTGCTACGACCCAAAGTCGAAGACTTGATAAACAAATCTTTATCACACAGAAAAGTCTATTGAATAGATAAATCCGTCTCCCACATATATACCTACGAGTTTTGTTCCGTATTTTGATAAATCAAGGTGAACAGGAACCAATTGACAAACCGGACTTATATTCCCGAAGAACAGCCTAGTATCATCAATCACCTCACAATAATTTTAATCGATTAATGAAACAAGATATTATGGAATCACAAACGATGGGATGAAGATGGTTGTGAGTACTTTTCAATCTTGCCTATCGGAGAATAAATCTCGAGCAAATCTTAAAGAATATAATACTCAATCACAATAGAAAACAGCAAGATCTGAACACACAACTACAGAGAAAATAGTTGGGTCTGGCTTCACAATCTCAATGAAGTCTTTAAGTCGTTAACCTAATGGGTTTTGGAAAAACCTAAGGTTAAAGGAGAATCAACTCTAGTCGCAACTAGTATCACACAGAAGGTGTGGGTATTAGGTTTCCCAGTTGCTAGAGTTATCCTTTATATAGTCTCCAAATCAGGGTTTGCAATCAATGTTACCTTGGTAACAACGCATTCAATATTCACCGTTAAATTCAAGTTAATATCTTTCAACCGTTAGATCGAACTTAGCTTGTTATACACAAATGAAATGTACCATCATTTAGATAAAGGTGACTGCACCTAAACGTGTATACTTAGTTAGTTCAACAATAGTTTACCAATGGTTAGCCATAAGAGCACTTTCATATCAACCTTATTCATCTTTATCACAACTAGTTCAAATGACTCAAATGAAACTAGTTAGAGAGTTGTTCAATTGTTTATATTCTCATAGAAGTATACAAGACACAATTGAAGAAAAATCGACTTTGATTCACTCGAATCATTTCATGAACATTATAGCCACGGTTTGCAAAATATTGCATTCCTTATTATATAAATGTATTAGTTCATGAACAAACCAATTTTAAAACATAACCTACTTAAGTATGCAAACGGGTACGCATACCTAAGTAGCCGAACTGAGTTTGCTTTCGCCAGTACGCGTATGAGTATGCATACCATATTACACTTCCAAATTTCAGCATAAATTGATGGAACTTGAACTTCCGCCAGTATGCATACGAGTACGCATACTTAGTTCCCGGACTTCCAACAACCAACCAGTACGCGTACGGGTACGCATACCATGGTTCCCGGTTTTGGACTTTACACAAATGTGAATACACACTATGTTTATATCCAATCATGGTTACATGTTCTAAACCCTCATTTCAATAATTGAAACATTCTTGGAAGACGACAATAGCTGTCTCACACCAACTATTAGCTTCCAAGCAATTTTCAAGTGATCGAATGATCAATACGAAACATTTCGAGTCTACATCAAATGACTGTCTCACACAAATCATGTAAGATGTTACAAGGCCATTTTCACATGATCATCTTTTGACTTTCGTCAAGAATAAAATATGAACTTGGTTAAAGCGAAAGCTTACCAACACATATTTCGAGAAATAGATAAGCGAGATAAACTCGGCTCGAAATATCAAATGTGTATAATTGAAGTCTATATAGTAATACGACTTTTGTCTCAAATAGAAGATAGAGTAGATAGACTTTTGAGTGATAGATGAGTTCAAGTCTCCACATACCTTTTGTTGATGAAGTTCCATAAGTTCCCGTGAGTAGTTCTTCGTCTTCATTCAATGAACGCCGTGAAGTCTAAAGCTCAACTACACTTACTATCCTAATCCGAGACTTAGCTATAAATAGATTAGAAATCAAGACTTATAGTTTTGGCAACTAAACTTGAAAAACAAGCTTGAGATATCAACGCTTGCGAGTTCGACTGAGCAGTGCTCTAACATAATGGGAAAATGTGCTTGTTTGCCTGAGTTGCTCTAAGAGAAATCCCAATGGGGCGCTCAAATTTTAGTCATTTGTCCGTACACGTGGACGGGCAAACGTGATTTCTCATAAGAAAAATTTAGCTAGCGGACCCACTTTATTGTATAAACAAATATTTCTTTTAAATAGTGGGACCCGTTTTTATATTATTAAAGAATATTTTTATAATATCAAGTAAGACCTGTTTATTAAAAAAACCTTATAAAAATATATATAAAACTAACTTTAACTAATTTTTTGTTTTGTTTTTGTTTTAAAACGGAGAGGCTACGATGTGGCCCCTCTTTATATTTTGACACATATTGTAAAGTAGAAAAAAAAGTTAAAAAACTGTTTTATTACACAACTGTTTAGCTAAAAAAAAATTAACTTCCTATTTTTTCTCAAAAAGTGAATGCTTTACGGGGATTTAGAGGGGCAGGTTTTTAGGTTATACAGGTGTGAAGAAATAAAGATGGGCCACATACTCATTGTATGTGGCCCGACCACATCGTAGACGGAGCGGTTTTAAAAATAGTGCATCGTCTCAAATTGAGGTAACGGGTTTAAGTTGGGCCGAGGCTCGTCTCAAGTTGAGATGTGGCTCGTTCAACTTGGGACGGTCGTTCCAGTTTGATACGGTTGTCTCAGGATGAGACAGTGGACTCATCCTGAGAGAGACGAACCCTCGTACTTGGGGGTTTGTGTATCCATTTTACTTGTTTGTCCGTCCCACCATAGGTATATAATGGGATAATTTGCTTGTTTGCCCATTCCATTGGAATTGTTTTTTTTTCGATAAAGAGGATAACTTCAATAGATTACATAGAAAACCGATTTAGAAAATCGGGAAACCTTACAGAGATTTTTCAAGACTACAAGACAGTCATACAAGTTAAAGTATCTTCACCAATTCTTGCCTATCAATTCTATCTTCACAGATCTAAAAACATTTCCATAGTACCTTCTTCTCTCTCGCAAAGGAGAGGAACAATCAACTAGGGCCAAACTGGTTTTGAAAACAAAACCAATATTTATCAAAGCACAAGGCAATGACCGGATCAAATCTAACCCAATCTTTATCAGGACATGTAAATTACATGAGTTGGAGTTTTTTATATTTAGATTGCCGCAATCAAGGTAACAATGAGCCAACTAATATGTTAGAATATTAGATTACATTGGAATTGTTGTTAGGCCTATTCCCATGCACATGCCAAACACTGATATTTGGCATATATGCACCCACTATGGGTATGCCAAACTGCCGAACTCATATGCCTATTGATAGACGCATTTATGTGTATATTTTCTTCTCAATGTTCTGTATTGTTAGACTCGATTAAGTACTTATTGTGTTATTTGTGTTCTTGTAGGAAATTTTATAGAAATAAGCCCTTGCGGCGAAATGGGCTCAAAAAGCAGTGTTTTACACCCCAGAGAAATGTACCGTAGGCACCCCCGAAATGCACCGGAAGCGTCCCAGAAATGTCCCGGGGGAACCCAGAAAAATTACTATTTCCACCCCAATTGATATTCGCACCCCAGCACTCTGGAAATGGGGCACCTTCTTCAACAATTTGAATTTGTGTTTTTGGCGGGAAATGAAGTTTTCAACTGGCAGAATTTTGATTGTCAAAATGAATGGGTTAGAGTGCGATTCAATCGCTGAAAATTGGCAGAAAGATGTGATTTGGCATAAGGAACAAAGTTTGGGTGGTGGTTTCGATCAAATTTGGCTGGAATACATGTTTTGATTCTCGAGTTCAAAACAGGGCAAGCATGCACTGGAAGATGATAATCACGCGTCATGGAGAGTTATGGACGTGTTTTGATGATGTGGAATGGCTCGAGCATCACTTTGGGTCGTGAAGAATCGATTTGGAGCGTGGAGGGAGGAAGTTTACGCAAGAAATTCCAAGTTTGGTAAGAAAATATTCGGAAAATATTGTTATTCACTGCCCGCATAATGAAGAATTATATTGGAGTTATTGGCGAGATTTGGAGCTGTTGTTGGGTATAAATAGGCTCTTTGGGTCTACTAGAGAGGGTGTCGAGAGTTTTGGGAGCTAGGGAGAGCTAGAGAAGACGAAATCAGAGTTTAACAAAACTCTGTTTCTGCTGCTGCATGAAGATGAACACGAAGAACAATAGACTGTAAGAGACCGTCGTTCTTCAACAGTGACAGCGACAGTGGAGTGTGGGTCGTAGTTTCCCAAAGACTACAACATTTCATATGTATCTTTTTTGTGTGACGCTTCCTGTGGCTCGCACATTAGCTGTTTACACCATTTTCTCTTCTTCTCATCATTTGTAAACCATTTTTGAGCCATAATAAATTATTTTGAGAGCATTTATACTATGATGAGCTAACTCCCTCGTAACCAAGGAAATGGAGGAAGCTATTCACGCAACATAAATGGGTAACTATTTCATTTAATTATATAATTAACCTAATCGCTGCTTTTGCAGAGTTTTAAATTGTTTGAATGATTGTCTTAATTATTTGTTATTCAGTTTGATAGGTTATGCTTGGTTTAATCTCTTGATAATCTATGCTTAAGGTTTACAAATAACGTTTGAGAATCTGTATGATTGATAGTGAATTAAAGATAAAAGAGGACTTAAGAATTGAATAGAGTTTTGAAATATTTATCATTGAATTTTGCATAATAGTGGAATCTAGTGTCTTGGTTACCTCTCGCACCCATTGTTAATAATTTTGTATATATTTTTATCAAATCTTTAAATTTAATCTTCACAAGTCCGAGAGTTTGAACCTCATTACTACAACTTCATCAAAAAACTATAATCATTTTGGCGCCGCCGACGCGGATTTGTGCTTAGGTAGAATTTTTAGGTTTTTATTATTTTTTTTACTATTATTTGTTCCTTTTTACGTTTCTTTTTGTGTCTTTGATTTACAGGTTCGAAGTGGAATACTAAGGACTTGGGAACAAAAAGCTTAAAGCTAAAAACGAAGAAAAAAAAAGACAATTTTTTTTAGGATTTGTAAATAGGCTTTATTTTTCATAATTTTTGTAATTTTTGGACTTTTTATTTGGACTTTATTCTGGACAATTGGACTTTATTTTTTTTATTTTTTTAACCCTACGGAAGGGTATTATTATTAAAAAAAATAAAAAAAAATTTATATAAACTGTATGCAGGGAAGGACGACGATTACTATATCGTTTCGGCCCCTCGGGTTCGTACATGACATAGGAGTCGTGGCCCGAGTCGACTTCAACGGTTCATCCCCCGTCTGGTACGGGAGGTAAGTCCATCGAAACACTCGCGAATCTCCTGTCAGCGGGTTTACTGTATTCCTTAAGGTGATTCATTGATTGAGGACGAATTTGGACTGTTTTTAAATTCCTAGTAAAGGGCAAGGCCTGGCCAATACAAGATAAGGGTTCGGATTTCATCACCGCTCCCTTCTTGCCCGCCTTAGGTAAACGAAACCTAACGCGAACCCAAGCTTTAAAATTTGGAATAGAACGAGACCGATAGGGTAACGAGCTTAATAGGAAACTCGTTCGAAAAATATTGGTTGCTCTTTAAGAACACTTCAAAGTTCATGATGGTTTCTGTGAGTTGAATGCGTGACTGAGCCGCCTTCTAATGCGGTGAGGCCTTAGGTATCAAAGCTCTACTAAGCTTCCCTCGCCTCGATTCAACTTACATTAGCTCAGATTGATTCCAGAGGGGTGTGCTCAAATTGTAACGAATTCCTTTTCGAAGGAATAGAAGTTGGTCTAGAAAACAATCTAAGTGAAGCCATCATGCTTTTTGTTTGCTAGAAATCTTTAGGTTTGTTTTGGTAGAGTCGAGTCGGCATTGTTTGTGGTTGTGTAAAATTCCCTTGTAATTAAGAATGTCGAACTGGTATGATAGAAGCCAATACAATGAGTATCGACCTGAATTTGAATATGGACATCATCAGTTTTATGACCATGGTGGGAATAGTAGTTGGGAACGCCAACCTTTTCAAGGTTATGGTTCATACCATGGTGATCCCAATTACTATCCACACGCGAATTGGTCTTACGAGCAAGAAAATCAGGAACACTGTAGTACTGGTTACTCGTTTTTGGAAACTAGTCCTGATTATGATATTTCTGAACCTGTTCCATCTCTAGAAGAGACCCAACAACGGATTGAAAGGACGTATAAACGTTTAGTTGCAATGAATAGTTCAAAAGAAGAGTGTACACGATATTCTGAGATGATAAACGAGAGTGGTGAACGTATAAGTGTTATGCTCAGTGAAATTCAGGCACGTCTAGAGGCAGAAAATGAACAGTTGGCTAATGCTGCTCGAAATAATCTAAATTTCCAAAATAGGGTTTCTAATTCTACCCTTGATATCAATAGTGAATATTTGCCTAATTTAGAGGACGAGGCTAGAATAAAAGACACTACTTATTTTGATAAGGTTCGATCACTTTCATGTTATTATAGTGATGATTATGATGAGGATAGTATTGATGAAGAACATGAAATATGTAGGCATAGTGATCAGGAATTTGTTACTCCGATTGAGCTTTATAATGATAGTGTTGTTTCTAATACAAATCCAAATAATTTTAATAATTATGCACCTATTCAAAAGGATGTGGATTTGACTAGAGATACCACCGTTTTAGACGATATAGTTCATGATCCTTTAGCCTGCAGTATGTTGGATAATCCATTATTTGATGTGCCTATCAGTAAATCGGAGGAGGTAACTATGATTAAAACCTTAGTTTATGAGCCTTTCTCTGATAATCCTTTATATGATTGTGATGATGGTTTAGAGGAAAGAGTTTACCCTGAGAATACTGTTTTAGAATCTAGCGATTTAGAAACACTAGTCTTAGAAGATTATAAACTCGTAGAAATGAGTGAGGATGAACCCAACTTAGAAGAATCTATTGACCATTTCCAGGAATCTGATGACCTAGAAACTAGGGAAGTTGTGACTAGTCTTTCTAGAGACATAGAAAACTCTAAGTTTGGGGGTGATTATCATTCTCCGTGTGCTTTAACTCTTAGAAAGTACCCTCCTGTAGGACTTGACATTTGTGCCTCAACCATCTTACAAGATTATCTTCATACACGTTTTCCCGAACCTAATGATGTCCAGAAAGAAGCTCAGTTGTTAGAAACCCATCCTCTGGTTGATGTGGTTAACCCAGGCTATGATACCAAGATTGACTTTATTTTCCCACCAAAAACTTTTCAACCAATTGTGGGAATTTTTGATTTTAAGATGTGTCGGTTATTAAGTTTTGAGACTAAACCTAATCACTTTAGGATATTAGGGTCGACACATTTTCTTAAGGAAGACCACCTCTTTCATTGTGGTCAGCTGTGTGAGTCAAATCTGACTGACTTAGAGGATCCCCAGTTATTCAGGTTGTTGTTATGTGCTTATAAGTTCTTAGTTGAGTTTTTCCAGACTCTAATACCTGAACTGGATCTTAGCTTTGAGGAAATCCAACCGATGAAAACCTGTTATCTAGACCCAGTTATAGAACCTGAACCTGAGCCACAACTAGATGTAGTTGTCTTAAACAAGGGTATGTTCGTCATCTTTTTGGTTTGTTGCAGTTTCCTCTTCTTGTGGGTAATACTTTTTGATCCAGATGACCCACAGTTATTCCGACTACTTCTATATGATTCTACGTGGTGACTAATCCCTGCTTAGTCTGGCTGAAGACTTTAAACTTAGCACTTCTTGGGAGGTAACCCAATCTCATGCAACACGGTAATATCCTTCCTTAACTCTTTTGCTTCAAATAGTAACCGTTTCTCCTTGTTCATGCTTTTAATTTCATCTTTAGAACATTGAGCACAATGTTAGATTTAAGTTTGGGGATATGGGAGAAACTTTTTAGTTGCAATTAGTAAACTCCAGAGCCTAGAAATTTATGCCTATTAAGGTTTGCACTAACCAATCTAAGTGGATGGGAACATCTTGGTTATAGGAGTTGAGGAACCAATATGATTAGATGGAAACATCGAAAGAGTCTATTCATAAAAGCACAGAGCCCAGGTGTTAGAAATAACATGATAGTTGCACCATATCTCGTTGAGTCCTTTTCATTTTTTATTTTTATTTTTTCATTTTAAACTATGTTTCTCTAAGTGATTAGGTGGGGCACACGATTCAAGTTATTACCACTGCTAGGGTGAATTAGAGTGACTGAGTTACTAAAAAAAAAAAAGACCGGACTCTCCCTGTTTCCGTCGCCTAAGCAAGCGTGGAATGCAGGACCTGTGGGAACTATTGTGTAATCTGCTGACAAGAAGCATGCGCTTGGATCAAAAAGATCTATTCATGTCGTTAAGTTAAAAAAAATAAAAATGGTTATTGTTCTGTGTAGTCAACTGTTGGTTCCCTTGTATTTGCCAGTTTGTTGATCTAGATTTAAGTTATTGACCACTGGTTCCCTTGTATATGCCAGTTGTGTTGATATTAGTCAGACCGGTATCTCAGTCCATTAGGATAGGTTCATTCTGGCAGTGGCCTTCAGACAGATATGTGAAACATCGATCATTTGGTTAACATCAAAACCATCTACATTTTTCCTATTTCCATCTCCTTTTTCTATCCATATGATTAGTTTGACTCCGAATATGATGTCCATAGTGCAACTATCTGAGTAGAGCTCTGTCACTTTATACGAATTTTAGTATGCTTGAGTGCAAACTCGTGTACATCAATTGGAATTTCGCATCAGGGTTCTTCCTCCCATAAGCAATAAGTATGCCAACCAATGAGGTTCTTTAGTGCCTTCCAAGGTTCTGCGTATATAGCTAGGGTCTGGAGTAAAGGTTTTGTGGGTACACCTCTGGTAAACCCTCCGGAGACAACACTCCGCCACTAGGGCCACCTAGGGGTTCAAATGATTTTCCTTTCTAAAATAAATTTGCTCGAGGACTAGCAAATAATAAGTTTGGGGGTATTTGATAGACGCATTTATGTGTCTATTTTGTTCTCAATGTTCTGTATTGTTAGACTCGATTAAGTACTTATTGTGTTATTTTGTGTTCTTGTAGGAAATTTTAGAGAAATAAGCCCTTGCGGCGAAATGAGCTCAAAAAGCAGTGTTTTACACCACGGAGAAATGTACCGTAGGCACCCCATAAATGCACCGGAAGCGTCCCAGAAATGTCCCGGAGGAACCCAGAAAAATTACTATTTCCACCCCAATTGATATTCGCACCCCAGCACTCTGGATAAGGGGCACCTTCTTCAACAATTTGAATTTGTGTTTTTGGCGGGAAATGAAGTTTTCAACTGGCAGAATTTTGATTGTCAAAATGAATGGGTTAGAGTGCGATTCAATCGCTGAAAATTGGCAGAAAGATGTGATTTGGCATAAGGAACAAAGTTTGGGTGGTGGTTTCGATCAAATTTGGCTGGAATACGTGTTTTGATTCTCGAGTTCAAAACAGGGCAAGCATGCACTGGAGGATGATAATCACGCGTCATGGAGAGTTATGAACGTGTTTTGATGATGTGGAATGGCTCGAGCATCACTTTGGGTCGTGAAGAATCGATTTGGAGCGTGGAGGGAGGAAGTTTACGCAAGAAATTCCAAGTTTGGTAAGAAAATATTCGGAAAATATTGTTATTCACTGCCCGCATAATGAAGAATTATATTGGAGTTATTGGCGAGATTTGGAGCTGTTGTTGGGTATAAATAGGCTCTTTGGGTCTACTAGAGAGGGTGTCGAGAGTTTTGGGAGCTAGGGAGAGCTAGAGAAGACGAAATCAGAGTTTAACAAAACTCTGTTTCTGCTGCTGCATGAAGATGAACACGAAGAACAATAGACTGTAAGAGACCGTCGTTCTTCAACAGTGACAGCGACAGTGACAGTGGAGTGTGGGTCGTAGTTTCCCAAAGACTACAGCATTTCATATGTATCTTTTTTGTGTGACGCTTCCTGTGGCTCGCACATTAGCTGTTTACACCATTTTCTCTTCTTCTCATCATTTGTAAACCATTTTTGAGCCATAATAAATTATTTTGAGAGCATTTATACTATGATGAGCTAACTCCCTCGTAACCAAGGAAATGGAGGAAGCTATTCACGCAACATAAATGGGTAACTATTTCATTTAATTATATAATTAACCTAATCGCTGCTTTTGCAGAGTTTTAAATTGTTTGAATGATTGTCTTAATTATTTGTTATTCAGTTTGATAGGTTATGCTTGGTTTAATCTCTTGATAATCTATGCTTAAGGTTTACAAATAACGTTTGAGAATCTGTATGATTGATAGTGAATTAAAGATAAAAGAGGACTTAAGAATTGAATAGAGTTTTGAAATATTTATCATTGAATTTTGCATAATAGTGGAATCTAGTGTCTTGGTTACCTCTCGCACCCATTGTTAATAATTTTGTATATATTTTTATCAAATCTTTAAATTTAATCTTCACAAGTCCGAGAGTTTGAACCTCATTACTACAACTTCATCAAAAAACTATAATCACCTATATGTCAGGAATAACATATAGGCATACACGATAGAGTTTACAGCGAGCGATAGAGTATCCATCGCTCGACGGTCAAGCCAACGCTCGTTGGTCTTTAAAGCGCCATCGCTAGTCAAAATATCGCTCGGCTCTCTGATCATCGCTTATCAGATCTTCATCCAACGGCTATTATTTTTCCCCTCTATAAATACCTAATTTCAATCGCATTTCAACTCACACCAGAATTTCTAAACCTCTCTAGAATTTCTCAATCTCCAATTTTTTCATCACTCTTCCAATTCCTCAGAGAGGATGGCTGATAATATGAACATTGTTGAGTTCGTTGAGTTCGTAGCAAACCAAAGTGCTGCCGCAAATCAAAGAGTTGTTGATCGTGCCAATGTGGAAAGTGATATTAGGAGACGTCAATTTATGAGGCGAAAACCAAAATTCACTATTGCGGAAGATGAATGTATTTGCAGGAATTATATTTATTTTACTGAGGATGAATTTCATCCCCAACCATTGTGGCAAAGGATTTTTGGGAAATTTCAAGAACAAGCAATGAACTTCAACAATCGTGATGTTTCAGAGTTGATTCAGCGCTTCACTACAATTAAGCAGGAAGTTACTAGGTATGTTGCTTTACTTCAACAAGAAGGTCCAAACTTGAGAAGTGGTGAAACCATGAAGGAACTTCAACAAAGGTGTGGTGCGGAATATCGTCGCATCTATGGAAAAAAATTCCATTTTGAAAGTTGTTTCGAGATTTTAAAATATTTTCCCAGATATTGTCCAACATTTATGTTGTAATTTCTCAATTTTCTACTTAAGTTCTTATGTTTTAATTTATTAATTGTTTAAGTATTAAGTTTGAAGATGAATGTTTAATTTCTTAATTGTAAGATTGGATTAAGAATATAATTAATATTAATTTTCAATAATATTCGTCAAATTTTTTCAAATTCATTAAACTTCGACATAATCATTAATAGTCATTTACATGATATAAAACTAGACAATAATAGAAAAGACTTCAAAAATAAAAATTTGGGACAATGATTTTCATCTTGTGAATCTTCTTCATTTCACAAAACTTCCAATCAAAACGCTCATGAACATAATTTCCTTTGTTTATCTTCTTCCGTGGCTTCAAATTTGTTTTGTTTTGATTTTCCTTGCCTTGAACTTTTCTTTGTCTTTTTTTAGTTGCGGTTTTGACTTGGTTAATATCCAAAAATTGAAGACTTCTTTGCTTCTTACCTATTTCTTTATGCTTATCACATATCTTCTTAACGACATCTTCAAACACTACTCCAGAAAAAGTTGTGTTGCCGAATCAAGTTGGGTTTGAAATTGTGTCATTTGGGAAATTTCAAAAAAATAAATTAGATTCAGAAAGAGAGAAATAGAGAAATTTAGATTAAAAAAGAGAGAATTAGAGAAATTTTTTGTGTAACTTTTGAGTTTGAAAATCACCTATTTATAGCGATAAAGAACTAGCCGTTGGCGCTAGAGTTACCAACGAGCGGTATTCATAATATCGCTGGCGATAAAGACTTTATCGCTTGCGTTATTGAAAATATCGACCGCTAGAAACTCTGTCGCTCAGTGGTTTTCCCATAGTGGCACAACTCGTTTGCCATGCCACCTGGTATGCCAAACAACATTGTTTTGCCATACCCATAAGAATAGGCCTTAGAATGTTAAAAAGGATCAATCTGGATGATGTCCCTGATAAAAACTCACATATACATATACATAGTCAAGCTATACAACCACAGAAGAAATTACTATCAATTCCACTTGAAAGCCAAAGATGACTTTAACATTGTGAAAGAAGGAGAAGCTTGGGAGCTCATGGGAAAGCTAGTGGTGCTTGTGGAATGCCCTATTGAAGTTCCCCATCTAATCAAAGAGGAAGAATTCTATAAAATCAAAATTTGATGCTCCTAAGAAATTGTCCTACAAACTTCATCACTGTCAAAAACCTAGAAGCTATAGTTAGTCCAGCAGGCACTTACATCACTCACAAAAAAACTTATGGCAGATCACATGAAGAAAAAATGTAGAATGCTTGGTAAACATCTGGGTTAATGAAGCTCTTCCATGTGGTTCAGAGGTTTATCCTACAACTTACAACCCCTCCTGGGTGGAATTCTCATACAAGCTCTTTAATCTACCCCTTTACAACATCTGTAGATGGGTAGACCATTCAACAAAAGATTGCAATGAAGCAACAAAGGAAACTGAAGAGGAAAACCAACCAGCTCAAAATAAGGAAAAGAATGTTCCCAAACCTACTGAAAAACTCACAAAATCTCCCGTACAGCATATTGTCACCTTTTCCGCTGGAGGAACTCAACAATCATTAACTCCCCAAGCGCTATTCTTGAAAGCTTGCTCGGATTTTCAAAATCCGTCAAACCACTCAAAGAACCAAACTTCAACTCTCACAAAAACAAGAGCCCATCAGAAAAAAACCCAAACCCGAGTCCAAAAGAAAAAACCCATAAACACTAAATACCTAAAAAAATTTGATAACAATGTCAATGCTTTTGAGATTAACAACGAACATCATCTCCCTTTCAATCTCAATAAGCCTTCAACTAATCTCATAAACACTACCAGAGAAAAAAAGACCACAAAATCGGGGCATTGGTCCGAAAAAACCCTACCTCTAACTACTTCTACTATTCCTGAGAACAATACAGACACGAAGAACCCAACAATTAAAATCAATCAATTTCTAAGAAAAGAACAAATCTGATCGGAGAAGAACAAACGAAACAAAACAAGTGATCTGTTTGGAATTAGCTTCCTTACTGCGAATTTGAATCCAAACCCTTTCAGTAAGAACCATCAGAACATCTCTCAGGTAAATCTGAATTCTAATGGAGACTCGAACAATCAATCCAAGGAATTCCCCTACATTTCAATTGAAACTGAAGGTTTAGCTCTGAATCAAGATGATTCCAATATGGTCAATGCGAACGAGGTAACCCTAAATCTCCCAAAAATTAAAATTCCATCCATGAATAGTATTCTACAAGAAAGCATGATAAATAGAATGTATAGAATAGATACTAGCGACATAATTACTCTGAATGATTATGCGGCTCATGATAGTATAATGAATAAATTCATGAAGAATCCCGTGAAAATCTTAGATAGGAAAATACCAATTATCACTTCACATTCTGAAACAATAGTTCTACTGACACTCCTTTAATACATCATTTTGATCCATATGAATTCCATGAATTTTGCTTTGTATGCTATGCCATTAATAAAACAAGGCAAACACTTAGTAAACCAAAAGGCCAACATCAGTTATATCATACACACATATATGGGAAAAAACAATCACAACAACATATACAAAAAGAACAACCTAGGAAAATTTTCTTATCCTCTGATATCTTACTTTTGGCAATTCATTAAGACTATAGCTTGGAACTGCCAGGGACTAGGTAATCAGTATAACCCTGCAACTTACTCTAGCCTGAATGACATGTTAAACAAAGAAAACCCAGACATCATCTTCACCTCGGAAACTAAACAACAAACCCAAAGTGTAGAAATAATTCTCAAAAAGATTAATATTCACAATTACTGGATAGTCCCTCCTCGAGGAATCGCAGCGGGACTAATTCTTGCTTGGAAAACAAACATAAATCTCACCATTTTAGACTATAACCATAACCAAATCAATGCTAGAATTTTTGATCGTACTATTCACAATATTTGGATTTTAACGGGTTTCTATGGTAATCCATACAGAGAATCCAAGATTGAATCTTGGAAAATGATAAGAGAAATGGATGCTAACATAACTGAACCATGGGTAATAATAGGCGATTGCAATATTGTTTTGTATGAGTACGAAAAACAGAGTAAATGCCTTATAAATCAAAATGAAGTTGATATGTTTATAGATATGTTAGACAATATAGGCTTCCAAGACCTAGGCTTCAAAATATACCCTTACACCTGGAACAACAAAAGACAAGGCATAGACTTTACTGAACAAAGACTAGATAGAGCTTTAGAAAACAATGAATGGTTTAAAACCTTTCCTTCTAGTACTATAACACATTTATCTCCTCTTATCTCTGAACACATTCCCATCTTCCTTAATAATTAGAATATTTGGAATAATGACCCTAAACCTTTTAAATATTTTGGACCCTGGATTGAACACCCTCATTGCAAACCTCTTATCGAAGAAGCTTGAAATACTAATATCATAGGTTCATCTGCCTTCTGTTTTACCAAAAAATTAGTTAAGGTAAAACACACTCTCAACAACTGGAATAGAGAAACATATGGAAAGATAAACACAAACATAACTACCATTAAGAAAAAGCTAGACACTGCTAACAAAAGCCTACCATCCACAATAAAAGCCAAGGAAATGATAAGACTCACTACTGATCTAACTCACTGGTATAAAATAAAAGAAGAGTTTTGGAAAGTGAAAAGTAGAGAACAAAACTTAGCTCTAGGTGATAGAAATACACATTACTTCCACGATACTGCTAAACAAAGATATAGGAGAAATATAATAGATACCTTGCAAAACAAAAAAGGTGAATGGATTAACACAAAAACTGAAATAACAGATTGCCTCAATGACCATTTTAAACAAATATCAACGACTGTAAACCCAAAAATAGATGAAAACATGTTGAATCTCATACCAACCTGTATAACAGACCACGATAACATTAGACTAGAACAAATTCCAACTTATGAAGAAATAAAAACCACTTTATTTGCAATGGAACCTAATAAAAGCCCGGGACCAGATGGATTCCCACCTAACTTCTATCAAAAAAACTGGAACATCATAAATGAAGAACTTGTGGATATGGTCCAAACTTTCTTCAAAACTGGTCGCATTCTGAAGGAAATCAATTCTTCTTTCATCTCACTCATTCCAAAAACTGAGAAACCTCTAACCCCTGCTGAATTCAGACCAATAGGCATTTGTAATACTTCTTATAAAATCATTTCGAAACTCATAGCTAACAGAATACAACCCCTGCTAAATAAGATAATATCCCCTTTCCAATCTGCCTTCATTCCTGGAAGGCAGATCTCCGACAACATTGTAGTGGCGCACGAAATAATTCATAATATGTGAAAGAAAACAAACTTGATAGGACTAAAAATCGACATGTCAGAAGTGTTTGACAGAGTCGAATGGCAATTTCTAATAAGGATCATGAGAAAAATGGGTTTTTCTAAATATTGGTGTGATATCATATTTCAATGTATATCCACTACTAACCTAGCAATTCTCCTCAATGGATCTCCATGTGGGTTTTTTAAACCAACAAGAGGACTGAGGCAGGGAAATCCTCTATCCCCCTACCTCTTTATGATTTGTATGGAATCACTATCTAGAACAATTCTTCATGCTGAAAATCTAAATATTATACAAGGACACAAAATTTCTAATCAAGCCCCTTCTATCAGTCATCTGCTATTTGCGGATGACTGTCTTATGTTCTGTAAAGCCTCGCCTGAAGCTAGTACTTACCTGTTAAAAATCCTCCATGACTTTGGAGAAACATCTGGCTAACTTATTAATCTAAATAAATCTGGAGTTTTCTATAGTCCTCGTCTCGATCCAAACACAAAAAACCAAATAAAAAATATCCTTAATGTCCAACCAGTCCCCCTAGAAGATAAATACTTAGAATCCCCTCTTTTTACCAACATATCCAAAATAAAATGTTTTGAACCACTTGTAAAAAACATGAAAAACAGAGTAATTGGTTGGAGGAAAAAAACCTTACTACTTCAAGGAAAACTATTCTCATAAAACATGTCACATCCACCATGAGCATATTCCAAATGAACTGTTTTCGCATACCAAAACAAACTTGTAAAGACCTCAATAAAATCCAAAGAGACTTTTGGTGGGGAAAACATATTGAAACACCAAAAAGGGTATACCTTAAATCCTGGGATAGTTTTAGCAAATCTAAAGAAGATGGAGGTCTAGGACTTCAGAATATCCAACATTTTAACTCGGCTATGATAACAAAATGGGTTGGAGACTTAAAGAAAACCCAAATTCTCTCTGGGGATCAATCTTCAAAGCTAGTTATTTTCCAGACACTGACGTAATGCATTTAGACACAAAAGATAAACACTCGGATAGTTGGGTGTGGAAAGGAATAAAAAGTGGCATAAAACAAATCTAAAAGAACTGTTTTTGGAATCTAGGAAAAGGAGACAAAATCAACATATGGTCCGACTATTGGATTCCAGGGGTAAAGCCACCAATTCTAAATCCTAACAATAACACTGAGAACATAAATTATGTAAAAGATCTCATCAACTCAAACAAAACATGGGATAATAATATACTCAGAAGATGTTTCAATGTTGATACAATCATAAAATCCAACAAATTCCAATACCAGTTGATAACAGGGATGACAAAGCTGTTTGGAATTTAACAAGTAATGGCAAATTCACGGTAAAATCTCTCTATAACAACCTTAATTCTTACGAAACAGATGGAAGAGACTGGAATAGAATCTGGAGCTTGCAAGTTTCACCTTCAATTAAGATGTTTGTATGGAAACTAGCTAACTCCATACTTCCCAACAGTATGCGGGTTGCTTCTATCCTACCTAACATAAATAAAACTTGTCAGTTGTGTAATGAACACAATGAATCGATGACACATATGTTTCTTGAATGAAATTTTGTCACTCAAGTGTGGAACCACTTAAACTTTAATATTTCATATGTTAGAGGGAATGCCATTGACTGTCATGAATGGATGAATAATTGGTTTATCAATACTGAAAAAGATGGCACTGCTATGAGTTGGGAGGATCTTTGTAGCACAATATCATAACACATTTGAAAGGCCCGATGTAACAAAGTCCTAAGTAAGAAGGACCAAAATAGTTGGAAAACTGCCATAACCATTGTGAAGTATATAAATTCTTATTTATCGATCAACAACAGGGATTACAATATCATTCAAAGTCTGTACTATGATCCACTTATAGACCAGAATCTTCATATAACCAAACTGACAACTTGGCACTATCCTGGTTTCATGAGATATAAAATAAACATAGCTTTATCAATGATAACTGATGTCTGTGACTCTGCAGTAGCACTAACTCTAGTGGATGATACAGGCACTTGCAAGGAAGCCAGAGGAGAATCGTCGGGATGGAACTCCAAGGAACTTCTTGAACTAAATGGAGCGGAATCAGCCTTCCAGTGGGCAACAGAACTAAGTGGCCACAATATTGAATTTCAATGTGACTCGGAACCAACTTTGCTGTTGCTGATTGGAATGTACGCTAAAACCAGAGCAAATAGATTCAAAGACAGTTCTTTTTTTGGAAGCCAGTACAACAAACTTCTAAATTTTAAAGCTACTTCTTTTATTTTAATTAACAGACCAAACAATGCATTGACCGCAAATCTAGCTGTTTATTGTAACAAATCTATCACTTTGGATAGATGGAAAAATGATGAACTTAGACAACTGATGAATCAACTCGATATATGAGAGGATTTAGTCAGAAATCTAAACTCAAACTAGTCTTTTGTTGAGGCTGTTTTCCTTTTTTTCGTATAAAAAAAAATACACATAGGACCTGATTTATGTGACCTAGCTAACACAACCAACCTTCTGCAAAAACATTAAAAAGCTCAAAGGATTTCGCAATCAATTAGATTTGGATTGTGTTCACGGGGTCCATCATCAACAATTTATAACTAGTTAGGTTTACATCAATGGACTAGTAAGTTTCTTCCTCGGCACACATTTTCACATCTCGTTTCACTTAACTTCTCATCTGAAACACTAGTAGACTAGACACTGAGATACTCCTATACTAGATAGATTAGCCAGTCCCTACACGATCCTACATATTTCGCCGCCATTATCATCATCACCAACTGCAACAATCCAAAACACACAACATTTTACCTGTTTCATTGCTTTTTTAATGGTGAAAATCAAAACATAAGATCATTTTTTACATTGCTAGATAGAACCCTTTTTTGATAATGGCAGCAGCATTAGAGTGTTGGTCAGGTAGGAATAGTACAGATGAAGATATGGCAGAACAACAAGTTTTGATGAAAACCCATGATAGATCAGAAGGTAATTTATCAAATGATTCAAGTTTTGCTTATGAGAAATTGGATCTTTCTACCAGTACGACTTCATCTTCATTGATGCAGAAAAAGTTGCAGAAGATCAGTAGAAATGTATCAGAAGCTATTACAAATCTTAAAAACTCATTGAATCTTGATTCAATTAGTGATTTACCTAAGGTTAGGATTCAAAGTAGTAGGAAACTTATGTGGGGTAGTGTTATTAGAAATCTTACACAGCTATATCCTGGTAGTCAGCTTCCTGAGAAACTTGTTACCAATGTTCGAAAGCATTATGATTCATTACCAGTCAGGTTAGTAAGAAATGAAAAACAAAAATCTGTTTAGTTCATTTTTATTTTCCATTTTGTCAATTTTTCTGAATTTGCAAATGTTTTTTGTTGTTTGCAACAGTTATTCGCTAGCTGGTTTCGAAATGGAAGATGTATTTCTTCACATTAGATTGATAGAGCAGACAGCATTAGATGAAAATACTCCTGCAATTTATATTCAAGATGTTACTGATGATGGAACTCATGGATCTGTTTTTAAGCTTACATTTGCTTGTAATTCGTTGATATCATGGCCGGCGATGTCGGGCACATTAGACAGTTCTTCCATTTGCTGTAAAAAGATTCAGATCTTTGAGAAAAAGGGTTTTACATTAGGGATTATTCTTGTTCTGGTTGAAGCTGGCCAAGAGAAATCATTCAAAATGCGTATCGAAAATGCACTTAAATCTGCTTTGAAAAAGCCGAAGCCGCTGAAACTCCCATTTGGTCTATGTGGGCGTCAACAGGAGAACAATAGGGGCCAAGAAGTTGCTGAAATGAGTGATGTCTGTGAGCAGCAAGAAAATGAAAATGCGGTGGAGAATGCAAACACAAGAACTCAGCTACAGACTCCTTTGACGGATTTGTCTGTCACTGTTTGTGTTGATGAATGGCAAACAATAAGTTCGGGTCAGGATGAGATCGGGAAATGGCTACTGAATTCTGATCAAATTGAGTTTTTGGATCAGATTGGACCTAATTTATTTAAAGGGGTTTGTAAGGGGAAAAGGGTGATGATTGAGAAGCTGAAAGGGTGCGGAAAAGGGAGTCCTTATGAGTTTGAGGTTCGAAAAGATTTATTAGAGCTTATGAGCTTTGGGCATAAGAATATTTTACAGTTCTATGGGGTTTCCGTTGAAGAGAATCATGGGTTATGTGTAGTGACAAAAATGATGGAAGGTGGAACACTCCATGAGCTAATACAGAAGAAAAAGAAGCTTAATCTAAAGGACATAATCAAAATAGCATCTGATGTTGCTGCTGGGATCAAGTTTATGAATGACCATGGCATTCCTTATAGAGACCTCAACACGCAGAGAATACTGTTAGATAGGCAGGGAAATACTCGAGTTGGGAACATGGATATTATCAGAGTATGCAAGAACAATGGCGAGGCAACGGATTATGAAACCGATGGTTACCAATGGCTAGCTCCCGAGGTTAGTCCATTGGCACTTTAATATCAACTTCATTTGTAGTAGTGTTACTTTACATGCTAGACCTTATGGTCATTTAGAACACATAAGTGAAGTAAAATTTGCTCAACACACTGTTTCGACCTGATGAATCTTATTGTTGGTCATGGCAATAATATGGTTCATGGCCTATCAATCCAATAGGTAACGTAGGAACACCTCCACAGTGAATCAAATAGATGGCTGAGAAGTAGAGCATGTATATCCCACTATAAAGTAGAAGACAGACATAGGGGAGAGACGAGGGCTCACTCACGATTAGTATCATCTGATGTCCCTCTTAGTTCATCTTTCAATAATTCCTAAATTGTACTCCTTCCGTTACTTTTTAATAGGTCAGTTTCTTTTTTTGAGAAAATTAAGGAAATTAAGAGAACTAATTATTGAAAGTGGTCCTCTAGACACTTGTCAATAAAAGAAGTGAAGTGAAATAGTCCCCATGACACTTGTCAACCAAAGAAATAAGTGAAATGGTCCACATAACACTTGTCATCAAAAGAAGTTAAAAGAAAAGTGGTCCCAGAAAATTAAAGTAACATTTGACTTTCCCAATTAGGAAACTGACCTATTTTTTTGAAATATTTTGTTATAGAAACTGACCTATTAAAAAGTAACAGAGGGAGTAGTATCTAGCTAGGTTGCCTAATGGCTACTCTGTCCATAGAATTATATGGAGTAAAATTTATATGAGAAACAATTTTTGTGGGCATAGCGTAGGTGTTTGCTATTACTTAGGAAGAAAATTGAGATATGGATCACTCTAGTTACATGTAGTAATGCCCAGAACTAAAGGATACATTAAAGCTCTTGAGCAAAATATAAAATACAGCATGTGTTGGTGACCTTAATCAAAAGATGGGAATGGAAAGAAAGAAATTTTTTCAGTGTATTGGTTTAGATGTTTTTGATAACTGAAGTCCTCAATGTGTTTGAGCTAACATAATATATCAGCATTTAGATACAACTCAGAATAATCATGTTCAACTTCGAACCCCAGATTGCTTTTGTCCAAGCACGCCTATGTGTTTCATTTAACAAACTAGGGATGAGACTTCAACTCGACTAGAAATTATTCCGTGAATGCAAACCCACTTTACCTGTTGCCTTTTAATCGTTTAATTAGCTTCTTATATGTAAAAAGAGTTCCACTGCGCAAAGCTGCAAGTCTTAATGGGTTTGCCAATTCTAGGTCCGTCGTACTATTTTAGTGTCATCAACCTTGTTGTAATCTGCTATTGGTAGTAACTGGGTTTGTTAACTTCTCACTGGTTGGTGCAGATCATTGCAGGTGATCCAGAGAGTGTAACAGAAACATGGATGAGCAACGTGTATAGTTTTGGAATGGTAGTGTGGGAAATGGTTACAGGGGAAGCAGCATATTCTGCATATTCACCAGTTCAAGCTGCAGTCGGAATTGCTGCGTGTGGGCTAAGACCAGATATCCCTAAGGATTGCCCACATATTTTGAGATCGTTAATGGTCAAATGCTGGAACAATTGCCCCTCAAAGCGACCTCCATTCTCCGAAATTCTCAGATTATTATTACGCTCAAACAACAGCAGTAGGTGACTTTACAACAAAGAACAGCATCAGAAGTGAACAGTGAACTGCACTTGAACCAAAGAAGTCCTTGTATAAATAGAAGTAAAAGAATGCCGCTACTTGATTACATTCATGTACGTGGCAAACATGTAGTAACCCTGAGTTGCAAAGTTTCTTGTATGCAGTGAGTCAAGAATATGTTCACTTTGTAATGTTTTAGAAAAGAAATTAGATATCTAATATATCGAAAATGCTCAAAAACCACTTCCATGGACCATGCCTATTGTTTGCCAATATGTTTTGGATGTCTACTTTCAATGGTTTTTGGTACACTAACTGAAGGGAGATCTTATGTTGAGTTTGAGGAGCAAACAAAGGAAAAACCATGATTTTGGGTAGCTTCAATCTTCCCTTCTTCAGCAGACAGGAGGAAGATTAGGAAATGGTGCATGGTTAGGTTAGGGGATTAGGTAAAACTACTTGATTCCCGGGGAGACATTGGCAATACAAAACAATTGAGAGTACAATGCTCACTTTGAGCAAGCTGTTGAGGACATGATTAGAGTATATTTTATAACATACTATAAGTACATCACCAAGATCATGATAAGTGGTGGACTAATGATTCCTAACATGTACTTAATTAATTAATTAAAATGTTATCAAAAGCAAGTTGATTTAAAACTCGAATCTAAAACCCCAAGCAGACCTTATGGGTTCAAACATATAGAAGCCCCACAAAATGGATCCTCCACCCTCAACTCCACACTTTCATAAAATGATATTATTAGGCCCGAAAAATCAAATTATCTTTAGATCAGGCCCATAATTAATTATTCCGAACTTTAATAATGGCAACATTGCCCTTTAGTATTTATACAAGGGAATCCCAGAAACTTCTTTTCATTTCTCTATTCTCTTTCTCTTTCATCTTTATCTCTCTATGTTGTAGAATAATGGTTTCTAGGGTTCCTGAGATTCATTTTCGACTGCATCAAATCTTCTTCGTCTTCATCAAATCTTCGACTGCAACAACAACGATTGATTGCATCTTCTCCTTTTATGCCTCTGTAGTTTCATTTATGTCAAAGATCGATTGAATCTGATCAAAAGATAGATCTTACGGAAGATGCAGATGATTTGTTTAGTCTGATAATTAACCAAAGAAATCGAAGAAATACATCAGGAAAAACGAATTGAAAGGTAAGTTAATCTTCCTTTAAAGCTTTCATTAATCGATTTCGAGTTGAAATCAAATTTCTCGTGGTTTGATTTTAATGATTTTGAAAAAAAAAATGAAAATTAATCTCGATTTCATTATCTGATCCTTAATTAGAGTTTAGATCCTTAATCATGGGAAAGATGAGCATGATTTTGCGTATAAGTATCATCTTCTCTTAAGGATTTTAGGGTTTTCAGAACCTATATCTTCATTTTTTTTAATTAACCTATCCTAATTGAAATCGAAGCATAGATCTACAATTTTCTACTCACTCTGGTTGTTTTGATTTAGATTTTTTGAAAAAACTTGAACAAAAAATCCATATCTATTCGTCGTAAATCTTAATTTGTAGCTACGATCTAAAATAATGTTTTGAGATTCAGTATCAAAGAATCATTGTCTCTGTTACCCATAGATTTGATTTGATTTTTCATCCACTCATATGAACTGGTCTGGTGATGTTGGTGGTGAAGGTAGGGGTTCTTTAGGAGGATGAGGAGGCACTGGTGATATCAGAATTGATAAATTGAATGAGAACTGCTTCATTGGTTAGTTTGTTTATCCAAGTGGCTATAGATGAAACAACAGTAAACACTCTTGAATCACAAAAGAGTTTGATTGCTCAATTGTTGTACTTTTCTGAGAAATTAGAAAGCTCTGATTCATCCTTATCACCAGGCTCATATGTGTTGACATATATGAAAGAAAGCAGTGCTGAGAAGTAGAAGTCAACTGATAAAGATGATTATAGGTACTTCATTTCAGATGCCATGCTGCCAATGTTTTGCTCTTGAGGTAAATTTTTTGGTTGTTTCTCACTGGTTGTGTCTTAGTTATTTGGTTGTTAGGTACTTCATTTTCCGATGTCATGCTGCAAATGTTTTGGTTACTCTGCAAATGTTGGAAGTATGTTTAATCTGTTTTTTTACGTGGTCCTAGGTCTGTTTTGGTTACTCTGCAAATTTTGGTCATCATTGTAACTAATTTTGTTGTTTGATATACAAAGGTGTCCTCGTTAAGCATTTGATTCTCTGAAATTTAAGTATAATTTGTACAACTGGCCCAATTTGATAAATTTCATCTAACATGCTTATCTGTTATATTTATGTAGCTGCTCTGAGATAGGAGATCACAGATGAAACAAATTAAGGGACACGATGCTCCAAATCTATCTCTACCGATCCAATTCATCTCAGTATCTATTCTCCCAATGGTAAGATGGCTTTAAAAAACACCGAAGTGTAACTGCGGCTTACACATGCCATATGCATGTGTAACTTCCTATTACATATGCTTATGACATATTTAACTGCGAATTACACATGATATATGAATGTGTAACTGCCGATTACATGTAGTACAGTTTTCTTGTGTATGAACTTTTACCAGGTTTCCCACTTCACAGTGTAAGGCTTTTTTACCAGCATAGTATTGGTAGACTATGGATGTGTAACTAGTAGTTACACATGCTAATTAGATGTGTAACTTCTAGTTACACAAGCTAAATTGATGTGTATATATTAGTTACACATGCAAAATAGATGTGTAACTATGCTAATTTGATGGGATATGCATATGTAACCTAATATGAAACTTCTATCCGTTATTAGTTGATTGAAATAGTTTCAATCGACATATTACTTTAACATTGCTGCTGCAATTGAAGCTGCAGAATGAACTTGGTGGTGATATTAGATGTATGCTTAGGTTGCAGTTACAAAGTTCAGGTGCAATCTAGTAAGGCAGCAGGATGAGCAGCATTTCGGACATCACCATGCAAAGCAATCTGTTGAGAAGCTGGATACTGAGATACTCATAGTACGTATGCAAGAAGTATATTGTTATTGTGTAAAAATATAACTTTCTAATACACTTGTTGATATTACCTTATTAATGTGTAAAAATATCAACAAGAAGGTGTCCATTCTGCTCATCAAAGGCTCTTGAGGTTTGTATTCCCTCTCTAATACACTTGGTTAGAGCATTAAATTCATTTATTGCTGTTGAAGCTTGATTTTTGTGTAACTCACAATTACACATATATTTCCATATTTCGAACTATTACGGGTGCATGTGTAACTCCAAGTTACACATGACATATGCATGTGTAACTCAAAGTATGCAAACTAATTGGGTATGCAGCTACTAGTTACACATGCCAATTGGATGTGTAACTGCGATGTATACATGCCAATTGGATGTGTAACTGCTAGTTACATATTCTAATTGGTAACGGATTTTGAAGTTTGACCGCCTCCATATGCCTTCGTTATATACTTTTTGTAGTTAATTGAATGCTAGTTACATATGCTTGAGTTATACTGCCAATTACTTGTAGTACAGTTTGCTTGTGTATGAACTTTTTCCAGTTTTTTAGCTGTTTTTACTTCTTTTAAAATGCTTGCTCACATCCCCAAAATGGAATCAGGTGCTCTGGCTCATGTTCGGTTCATTGCTGTTTCAGCTACTATTCCAAACATGGAGGACCTCAGTAAGCTATTGCATTCAATGATAATAATTTGATGATTGTTCATTTGCAATTTGATGATTTCTGTCATTGTTTTCTAAATTCTACAGGGTAATGGCTTATGGTTCCACTTCAATGACTTAAAAGGTACCGTATTATGATGGATACAATCTCTTGTGTGCTTAATTATCCAGACCTTGAAAAGTTTTTTTTTTCTTGTTAACTTTTACCCCACATATTTAGAGAAAAAATGAGACTTGTAAAGCTGACCACCAGATTATTCAGTATAGGCTTTATGTTTTCTGCACTGAATCAAGATTTTTATTTGTTTCCCCTTGTTTTTGTGCAGGTGACGCTCCAGCAAAAAACGATTTCTTGTTTGAACGGGTAATTGCTGAATTCCATCATATATTTCAATATTTCGAACTATTACGGGTGGATGTGTAACTCACAATTACACATACCATATGCATATGTAACTCCAAGTTACACATGCCATATGCATGTGTAACTCCCAATTACACATGCGTTTTGTAGTATACCAGCTTCCAAGGCTGTCAAAGCTGGAGCATCAACCATTAAGAAGAAGGCTAAGAACATCTGCACATCAGTCACATTTCACAGGCCAAAGACATTGCAGAAGGCAAGGAATCCCAAGTACCCATGTATTAATGCACTACCAAGGAACAAGCTTGACCATTACCAGATCCTGAAATACCCACTCACCACCGAGTCCGTAATGAAGAAGATTGAAGACAACAACAAGAAGAAAACAAGGATGCTTTCAAGAAGATGTACAACATCCAAACAGATAAAGTGAACACCGTTATCAAGTAAGCCTTCCTGATTACTTATGACTAGCTACTTCTTTTTCTTGAAAGGTAGTATATGGATATAGGTCTGGAATGGTTTCACTTAACTTATACATCTGTTTAACTACACATTACACAAGCCATATGCATGACAGTTTGCACGTTTAACTAACATTGGCAGACCATGGATGTGTAACTAGTAGTTACACATGCTAATTAAATATGTAACTTCTAGGTACACAAGCCAAATGAATGTGTATCTACTAGTTACACATGCAAATTAGATGTGTAACTTATAGTTACACATCTAATTTGATGGGATATGCATATGTAACCTAATGATGAAACTTCTATCTGTTATAGTGGTTATATTTATGAAATTGAGGAAAGAACATCAAGTCCTAGTAGTAGGGAGTAGTAGTGGATGCAGATTAGACTAATTAGATGCAGGTTATACTTATAGTTACACATGCTAATTAGATGTGTAACTTCTAGTTACACATGATGATTGTATGTGTAACTTATGCTAATATGCATGTGTAACTATTGTTTACATATGACATATGCATGTGTAACTACTGATTACACATGCATTTTGTTTTCATGGGTTCATATCTATACCCTGCTGAATCAGTTGTGTGATCATTTTTTGTGATATTAATGTGCTAGCACAAGGTTCTCAGGTGTTTGTATTATTCTGCCAGTATAATTACTGTCTGAAGCTTTACTTTCTGTTGCTTAAAATGTCCGTCGTCATCGATAATATGAAAATGGCTTAGGTACATCTAGACTAGCGTTGTAAAACGTCTTTCTGTTAATACAGTGTTAACAACGTCTTTCTGCTGAAGCAGTCGTATCTTAATTAAGAGCTTCTCATTCACTTGCAAGGTTAACTGTATTATTTATGACTGGTAATTGCTTGATAGTCACCTCTCGTTTTTGCTAGTGTTATTCATTTAGAGATGGATTTGCTGATTTTATGTTGACATATCCAAGTCTGATGCATGTGTAACTCCTAATTACATAATTCAGATGCATGTGTATATGCAAGTTACACATGCTAATTAGATGTGTAACTTTTACTTACACATACTGATTTTGGGTACACATACCAATATGCATATGTAACTCCTAGTTACACTAGTCATATGCATGTATAACTTCTAGCTACACTAGCCAGATGAATGTGTATCTCCTAGTTACACATGTTATATGCATGTGTAACTCTCAGTTACACAATTCAGATGCATATGTAACCGCTAGCTACACTAGTCAAATGCTTGTGAAACTGAAATATACATTGTTTTATGTACTGTTCATTTTAATCGTATAAATACTGATTGCTTGTTGTTATATTTCAGGTTTTAGATAACTTCATAAAAGATAATTGCTTAAACGTGGTAATGGTCTCGCTGGAACTGGAGTTGACGCTGAATACACAAGTCAGATGCATGTGTAACTCTCAGTTACACTAGATAGACACATATGTAACTCTCAATTACACTAAACAGATGTGTGTGTAACTTCTAGTTACACATGCTAAGAAATTATTGTAAATGAATATTAAAGTAATAACTGTATTTTTTTTTTGTGTGTGTGTTTTTTTTGATGTCTATTTTTTTTTGCATATATATACAAGTGTAACTTTGCATTACACATATCATAAGGATGTGTAACTTCTGGTTACACATGCCATATGCATGTGTAACTTCTGTTTACACCTTCGCACTGTATTTTAATAATTTCGGGCCTAGATTTAATAATCTTGGGCCTAGATTTAAATTTTATTTAATTATAGGCTTGACAATATGCATAAGGGTATCAAAGTCTTTTAAAAACTCGGGGCCTAGATTTAAACTTTTTTTAATTAAGGGCCTCATATTATGGGTTATCCGTGGGTTGGGCCTGAGCCTAAGTTCCCCTTTGGAATTTGTAGTTAGTGTGTCGCCGAAGCCAAGAAAAGACCCGTCAGTGCCCTCCTCGCGAAGTTTTTAACCGGTCCAGTCCAACTTTCTCTCACAAGTCACAATACTACTGCTACCACCTCCTCATTCTTCTCTCTACTTACTTAAAAAGAGAGAGAGAGATGAGAAGCTCCGGGAAGAAAACAAAGAGCATTCACTAGACCGACATCAGAAAGATCAAAATCTGAAACTCTATCCCTAAAATTCACAGTATAAAGCTTCATCAACTTCCTTACAAAGATTCAACTCTTCTTCCTTCGGTTTAGTCTTACATTCCAGAAAGTTCTACACGGTGAGTTCATTGATCTGGTCAAAAATCAACTTCTAGATTCTTCTTCCGCTGGTTTTAGACTGTTAGTACATTCTAGGGTTTTGATTTTGTAGGTTTAATTTGTTTCTTTGCTTCTTCTTCTTCTTCTTCAACCAAACCCTTTTTTTGTTTTTTCATCTCTATTTTTATTTTTTATTACTGTATTTTTTTTTCTTTATTATTTATTTTTAATATATATATTTTTTTTTTTTTAATATATGTGAATAGTATATTGCATATGCTTCCTTGTAAGAGAGCAGCTGTTGGAGGAGAATCAGTACTAGTAGGAGGAGGAGAAAAAGAAGAGAACAACAACCCTAACAGTTCGATTACAGCTCTTATTAAGAAATCTAGAAACTCTGCGGGTGGTGACGACGAGAACCAAACTAGGGTTTCTGCGATGGCTTTAGGTGATGGAAATTCGCATGAAATTGATGAGGATTTGCATAGTAGACAGCTTGCTGTTTATGGACGGGAAACTATGCGGAGACTTTTTGCTTCTAACATCCTTGTCTCTGGGATGCAAGGTCTCGGTGCAGAAATTGGTGAGTTTACTACTCTATCACTAGGTCTTGTTGAGTTTGATTCAGAATTTTGTAGTTAGGGTTTCAGTCTGACATATGTAGCTATTTAATTTGTCTGGTAGATCTTGTTACTGTTTTACCCTAGCTGGTTCTGAGATAATTCTGTGTAAATTTATACTTGGATCCTTAATTATGCTGTGTAAATTTGCCCTAGGGATCTGATCTAGCTGTTTAAAATTTTGATTGGTTGAGTGTTGTGGTTCTTATGGAGGTTTTTGATCATTGATACAGTGATACATCAGCTTTTAGGCGTTTTTCGTTGATGAATAGAAATGTATTGTGTTCTTGATTTGGTTGTAAGCTGTTAGTAACATATTTGTTAACCGTGTATAGAGAATTGCTTTGTTACGTCTATATGCTTTTGATGTTAATAAGTGGTAAAAGCTTGTAGGCTGCTTTGCTCTGTAGTGGTGCTGTTTTTCTCTCTCTCTGTTGAAAGCTTATAGTGGTTCTTGCATCTTGTAGCAAAAAATCTTATCCTTGCTGGTGTCAAATCTGTGACATTGCACGATGAGGGAAATGTTGAACTATGGGACTTGTCCAGCAACTTTATTTTCTCAGAGGATGATGTTGGAAAGAATCGTGCAGTTGCTTCTGTAACGAAGCTTCAAGAACTGAATAATGCTGTTTTAATTTCTGCTCTATCAACCCCTTTGACTACGGATCAACTCTCTAATTTCCAGGTACTTGTTGTTCTCTTCTCTGGATTTCTAGCTTCCTATTAATATGTCCATGAATTTCCATTGTTTTGCTAACTCCTGCACTTTCCTACTAAATGTTACAAAATAAGTTAATGTGAAGCTGGCACACTCAGTATTTAAGTGACAGATTTTCTGTCATTAGATTGCCGAATATATTTATATTGCAAATTTTGGATAGGATACTTGACATCCTGATATTGGGAAATTGTATGAGATTGCCGAATATATTTATATTGCAAATTCTGGATAGGATACTTGACATCCTGATATTGGGACATTGTATGTGATACAAGCTATGTTTCTGATGTTAGATAGTTTTTTCTTACTTCTCCTTCACGTGAAATGGCGGGTCTCTAAAAATGAATGTAATATATTCACATAATTGGTTTATTTTGTTGTTGTTGGTTCATGGGTGATGATTTGGACCTTTTTGGTGGTGCAGGCTGTAGTATTTACTGATGTCAATTTAGAGAAAGCCTTTGAATTCGATGAATTTTGCCGTAGTCAAGAACCCCCAATTGCCTTCATCAAAACCGAAGTCAGAGGGCTTTTTGGTAGTGTTTTTTGTGACTTTGGCCCTAATTTTACTGTTCTTGATGTCGACGGCGAGGAACCACATACTGGTATAATTGTGTCAATAAGCAATGACAACCCAGCACTTGTATCATGTGTTGACGATGAACGCCTTGAGTTCCAAGATGGGGATCTTGTGCTGTTTTCTGAAGTTCAAGGCATGCCGGAACTGAACGATGGAAAGCCGAGAAAGGTTAAGAACACCAGGCCATACTCTTTCAATCTCGACGAGGACACTACAAATTATGGCGCATATGCTAGAGGTGGTATTGTCACTCAGGTGAAACAACCCAAGCTGTTAAACTTCAAGTCTTTAAGGGAGGCACTCAAGGATCCCGGTGACTTCCTTCTGAGTGATTTCTCAAAGTTCGATCGTCCACCTTTGTTGCACTTAGCCTTTCAAGCACTGGATAAATTCACAACTGAATTGCAACGCTTCCCTGTTGCTGGATCTGAGGAAGATGCAGATAAATTAATCTCTGTCGCTATTGCTATTAATGAGGCTTCAGAAGATGCAAGACTCGAGGAGGTTGATAAGAAAATTTTGCGACACTTTGCATTTGGTGCTAGGGCCGTTCTTAATCCAATGGCTGCCATGTTTGGTGGTATTGTTGGACAGGAGGTAATGAAGGCCTGCTCTGGGAAGTTCCATCCTCTTTATCAGGTAAGAGAAATACGTGTTACTATTTTTATCTAAGTCGATGTAAGTCCCAATCTTATCAGGCTAGGACAAAAAAAAGTTCCCTAAGAATGGAATTTTGCAAGTGTCCACTAGTGGAGCTCATTAATTTGTGCCTGTTGAGCACACTTGCTGCGCCATGTGATGCTTTTTTTCTACATTACACCATTTGCAGTTTGTGTGGAAGTGAAAAATTTGTAGCAAATGCTGTTGTTAAGTTATAAAACGTAGGAATATGAGTTCCTAAGATTATTCTTTTTTTTATGTCGGGGCCTTCAGCTAAGCTAGTTTTCCAGAATGGTATTTGAGTTTCCTTGGTGAGCTATATGCTGACGTGTTGCTTGTTTTTGTGTCAGTTCTTTTATTTCGACTCATTGGAATCTCTCCCTACTGAACCTCTGGACGCTAGCGATTTGAAGCCTCAGAATTCTCGGTACGATGCTCAGATTTCGGTGTTTGGATCCAAGATCCAGAAGAAACTTGAGGACGCTAAAGTGTTTATGGTAGGATCTGGAGCCCTTGGGTGCGAGTTCTTGAAAAATCTAGCTCTCATGGGAGTTTGTTGCAATCAGCAAGGAAAGCTGACCATTACTGATGATGATGTCATTGAGAAAAGTAATCTCAGCCGTCAATTCCTCTTTCGTGATTGGAACATTGGGCAAGGAAAATCTACTGTTGCCGCTTCAGCTGCCAGTTCTATCAACCCAAGTCTTCATGTTGAAGCTCTGCAAAATCGTGCGAGCCCCGAGACAGAGAATGTGTTCAATGATGCATTTTGGGAGAATCTTGATGTTGTCATTAATGCGCTTGATAATGTTAATGCTCGAATGTACATGGATCAAAGGTGCTTATATTTCCAGAAGCCACTTTTGGAGTCTGGAACTCTTGGTGCCAAATGCAATACACAAATGGTTATCCCTCACTTGACAGAGAACTATGGTGCATCAAGAGATCCACCTGAGAAGCAAGCTCCCATGTGTACTGTTCACTCCTTCCCGCATAACATTGATCATTGCCTTACATGGGCACGATCCGAATTTGAGGGCTTACTGGAGAAAACTCCTGCTGAAGCAAATGCATACCTATCTAATCGGAGTGAATACAACGCTGCCATGAAGACTGCAGGTGATGCCCAGGCAAGAGATAATCTGGAGCGTGTTATTGAGTGCCTTGACAGCGAGAGATGTGAATCATTCCAAGACTGCATCACCTGGGCCCGGTTAAAGTACTGACTCTTAGATGCTAATCTGTCCCTCTTCCTTGGCTTAGTACACTGTATAATTGTCTAATCATTGACCCTTCAATTTTTTATCCAAACAGGTTTGGAGATTACTTTGCTAATCGTGTAAAGCAGTTGACTTTTACCTTTCCCGAGGACTCCGCAACTAGCTCAGGGGCACCGTTCTGGTCAGCTCCAAAGCGTTTTCCCCGACCACTTGAGTTCTCAGTCGATGACCCAGGTCACATTAACTTCGTCATGGCAGGTGCCATATTGCGAGCCGAGACATTTGGCATCCCACTTCCTGACTGGGCTAAGAACCCTAACAAATTGGCTGATGCTGTTAGCAAAGTGATTGTCCCAGATTTCCAGCCCAAACAAGGGGTAAAGATTGTCACAGATGAGAAAGCCACAAATGTTTCTGCTGCTTCTGTAGATGACGATGCAGTCATCAATGATCTGATTTTGAGGCTGGAGAATTGCTTTACTAAGCTGCCTCCTGGTTTCAAGATGAATCCGATACAATTTGAGAAGGTTAGTTCTTTTCCAAGGTGCAGGGAAACATGTGTACTTACTCTTGTTTGATCTTATCACAGTGTTCACGTATTATTTTGCGCCTTTGAATTCTCTAAGTTTTCCGCCTTACGTGTTTTTTTTTTGTAGGATGATGACACAAATTACCACATGGACATGATAGCTGGCCTTGCTAATATGAGGGCGAGGAACTACAGCATCCCGGAAGTCGACAAGCTCAAGGCCAAATTCATTGCTGGGAGAATCATCCCTGCCATCGCAACCGCCACTGCTATGGCAACAGGTCTTGTCTGCCTGGAGTTATACAAGGTGATAGACGGGGGACACAAGTTGGAGGACTATCGGAACACTTTCGCTAACCTAGCACTTCCACTATTCTCCATTGCTGAGCCAGTTCCACCAAAGACTTTCAAGCATAGGGATATGTCCTGGACTGTGTGGGACCGATGGATTATAAGGAACAACCCAACATTGAAGGAGCTGTTGCAATGGATGGAAGACAAAGGATTAAATGCGTACAGTATCTCATGTGGGACTTGCTTACTTTACAACAGTATGTTTTCAAGGCACAGGGATAGGATGGATCGCACGGTGGTGGATTTGGCGACGGAAGTGGCCAGGTTGGAAATTCCTCCATACCGGAACCATGTGGATGTGGTGGTGGCATGCGACGATGATGAAGACAATGACGTTGACATCCCCCAGGTTTCTGTTTACTTTCGCTAAACACTGGTTCCATTTGCACCTAGTCTATCAGTACTCTGTTTGATGTTTACGGTGAATCAGTTTTTGTCTAAAGTTCCATAGCACCATCCCGCATAGGGGATGCGTGTTTTACACTTACATTTCTACATAAATTGTTATTAAAAAGCCAACACCGATCGCACGATGTCTAATCGGCGTATGTGCTTTCTTTTGCCACATATTCTCACTTTTGCTTAAAAGAATTCTTGGTTTCATTCATGAAAGAGTTGATTTACAGTTGACACTGTACTTGGAAGTTTTTTTGTATCCCTTGAAGATTGCATAGTTTTTTATGGCTGGCCCTATAGGCTGTTTTGGACCCAGCTGCCCAGATAAGGGGTTTTAGTGTTGTTGATTAATACGCTAATGAAGCTGACAAGGTTTGCGAGTAGTTCCTGGTGAATTAATGAGTAGGCTGATTATACCCCCAGAAAACACTAACAAAACCGTTAAGAAGCAAACTGCAATTTAATCCTTTAGGTATAAGAAATTAAAAAAAATCCTTAGATAAGCCTATAATTTGTTATAATAAAAAGATCTATCATGGAACTGAAAACCATATCATTTATTATTATTATTTTTTTATTTAAGACAACAGCCTTCAAAAAAGGCTAATGGTTTGCCTCAGCTACTGTCATAGGCAAACAGGGAAGAGAGGACCAGTAAATATTTAGAATTGTTTGTTTTGCCCACAGTACATGTTACAAGTTCTAGGTTAAAAAGTAAAGATACATCCGATTAAAGAAGAAGCAAAAAACTGAATATCTTTCAAAATTGTATCAGTCTTTGGGGTACCATCAAACCTTACAGAAAAAATTGGTTGATAAGGTCTTTTGCATCATTTTTGCTCCACTGCCTTTTTTAGTGCTGCTAAGATAGTTCTAGCTTCGGCCTCTTCCGCAGATTTCACATCAAAAACCATAAATGCACAAAAAGAAACTTTATAAGAAAAGTCCCGCATCACATAACCTACCCATTAGCTATTGTAATGTCATCATAAGCTCCGTTTGTATTGCATTTTATCCATCCAAAAGTTGGGGCATCCAAGAATCACTATAAGTAATGGCACACCTAGGGGGAGTCTGAGGTTTAGTCCTAACATAGCCTTGGCTCTATTAATGACATTAGCATGAGTTTCTTTTAGATTTCCAAAAACAAGGCTATTTCTATTGTTCCGTAAAGGCCACAAAATAACAACAAATATACAATGCATATCATCAGGAATTTTAGAAAGTGGGTCAATCAACCAGATTTTCAGCCAATCAACAAGAGTTTTATCAATGAAAGCATTAGTATTAACACAAAAGGAAGCCAGAAACCAAACATGACTAGCAAAAGGACAAAGGATCAAAGCATGCATAATAGTTTCACTAGGGTTAGAACATCTACTACAATCAACATAACTCATAGGCATTCTAGTATGCAAAACAGTTCTAGCCGGCTAAGCATTCCTAGCAGCTTTCCAAATAAAGAGTTGAATACGAAGAGGAACCCGAAGTTTCCAAATGCACTTCCAAAGTTTACTACAAGCGGAGGGCCTAAGCCCCCTGAGTCCCAAGTAGGCAGATTTAGAGGAAAATTTGTCATTCTTTGAAATCTCCCAAGCCCTCATGTCCTATCAGGAGTATACAACTGGATTAAGGAAAATGGCAATGATCTTCTGAACAGAAGCATCATCGAGTATTTAATATACCAATATTCCAAGTTCTAGTATCAACATCAATAAAATATGAGACTTTAACACTAGGGTCAACATGAACCATATTATGTTGAACTCTTGGTAATATTCACAAAATTTATTTATTTTGAAGATTGTTGTACATCATTGATTGATCATAACCTAGAAATCGTTGCGAATATCGTTCATACACGAATAGTGGGGTAGTAGAAAACAATTTTGAATCATTTCTATCGCATTCGGTTATTATTTCCATCGACTTGATTCATATTCATATTCGTTGTCATTTCCGTCAAAGATAGGCTTACCAAACTTGCATAGAAGTCTTTAACTAGAGCTCAAATTGAATCTCTTTCCCTTAATCACACATGATTTATACCTGCTTGTCCATATTTATTAATTTTTATAATAAGAAAACCACACAAATTCTCGTTCAAAAATAAAGAAATATATCATGCGAAAGGTTTCCATAACTTATGTTTTTGATAACAAAAGGTTCTTGTTGTGGTAATAACTGAGGCATTTCATCAAGCACCTATTAGCTCCTTCCGTCCACCATGGCACTATCAACACAAAAACGTAACTTTGTATGTTTTCATAAGAGAGATGTGAATTTGGGTAGAGTTTGATAAACAAGAACTCTAGCGAGCAATTAAGAAGATAATGAACAGAATGTTTAGTGTGTTTCTGTTTCTCAGAAAGAAGACATCGGTGAATTATCAGGGTATAACAAAATAAATGTTTTGGTGGGTTAGGAAAAATAGTTGAGATGGTATATAGATAAAGGGTACCATTAAAGTATCTCCAATGCAAGGGGTCAAGGTCACCATATGTGGAGGTCTTATCTGCACCTTTTTACTTGTGGGTCATTGCTAAATAACAAAAGATGATGAATGTAAATTTTTTTAGCTAAAGTTCATCTCCAATCTCCAAGGTTTTATCTAACACTTTTTATTTAAATTTAGAGACAAAAAAATGATGTGGACTTAAGACCCAAGGTCATGAAGAAAGTCTAATCTAGCCTTCCCCCTTTACCCCCACTTAGCCATGTCATCTTTTTTTATGACTTTCACCCTTGCATTGGAGAATAAAATTTGGTGGAAAAGGTCTTAAATCCAATGTGTCATGCAATTTTAAGACCTTTACCCATTGCGTTGGAGATGGTCTTAGTGTTTTCTCAATATGGATACCAATCCCAAGGTAGGAGATTCTTAGATTTGGAAAGCATTCTGGAAGGCATAAGCAATAAATTCAAGACTTTAGTAGATGGAGTGTTGGAAATGGCAAAAGAGTCAACATTTGGGAAGATATCTGGAATCCCGACAACAATATTTTTCTGGCGAAGCATGATAACTTCCCTAACAACCTCCTTTTAGTGGAATATCTTCTTTTGGATAATGAGGAGTGGAACATTTCCAAAATAAACCTCAGGTTCACTCCTGCTGAAACTAAGGATATCATTGACACTCCCCTTCATCCTAGTGAAGATAATCAAATTCAGTGGAAGTTGAAAAACATGGGAAACTTCTCTCTAAAATCCCTTTACGGAGCTAAGATTGATCAGATTTATGGAGCTGACACCCAACCAACGTAGTGGAGGCTACTTGGAAAATGCACATTGCTCTTGCTACACAAATCTTTCTCTGGAAATGTGCTCTCACAAATACAAAGACCACTAACATATTGCATGACATTCATCATATTTTCAAGTTGTACAATAGCGGGGAGGAAACTACGACTCACTTATTCATGAGTTTCCCTAATGTCGCTTCTGGTTGGCATCATCTTTATGGTCCAAATCATGGTGAATTTGACTCAAACTCAAATTTGTTGGAGAAAAATGAGTTTTAACTAAAATGTTTTTGGTCTTAGAGTGGTTTGATCTTAGTACCTAAGGGTTCTATGGATACTCACTCATTTTCTTTGAGTGAATGAATCTCTTTAGTCACACATTGGGCATACAAGAGAAGGATGTCCACTGTATAACCATTCTCTTATGGATATATTGATAAACGAGGATGCTACGGGTGGGGAAAACAATACATGCCCCAACCCATGAATATGCGCTTATACCATGCACCAAGTCCTATGTTTACTCGGATTTATTTTTGCGAGTTTTTCTTTAGGAAACAATTTCCAAAATTAATTTCTCTAAGTGTTTTATTTATGGAAGAATTCCGTTTCCGTTTTTAATTGTTTTACAAGAAAGAACAAAAATTTGATTTTATAAGAAAACCTAAATCTAACTTGATTTTCAAGCAATCATCTCCTATAAATACAACTCAGAATTTTTTTTACACAATATAAGCAACTACTTTCTAGTCTTCTTTTAATCAACTTCTTTCTTTGTTTTGCGCGGCGCGTTCACTTCCAATCCTAGTTGCTAAGTTCAAGAGTGGGTAACTTGCGTTGTGCTAACTCAAGTTATATCAGGCAGTGTTATCCTTGATACATCTTCATCGTGAGGGGTTTAGCATTGCCCAACCAACAAACTAATGTGTTAAGGACAACTTATTGAACCTGTGATTCTGCCCTCTGTTAGAGCATTGCTCGGTCGAAAAACTCACAAGTGTTACTATCTCAAGCTTGTTGTCAAATTTAGTTGTCAAAATTATATCTTGAATTCTAGTCCACAATTAGTTAAGTCTCGGACTAAGATAGAAATGTAGTTGAGAAATAATGGATCACAGCAGTCATGATTGCGTTCTACCGTTTGAAGGCGAAGATCAACTGAAGCTTTTGGAGAACTTCATCAACAAAAGGTAAGTGAAGACTGAACCACCTATATCTCAAGTTATATTCACTTTTCTACCATTTTAGACGACGTCGCATAACTAATTAGACTATTATGCATATATAAGAACTTTGAGTCAAGTTTATCTTGATTATTAGTTCTCGAAATATAATGACTAAGCTTAATGAACATTTATTCACAGTTTATGAATTTCGATTAAGGACAATTTATTGTTCAGAATCAAAATCATGATTCAAGTTAATCATTCGGAAATAGCCTGGAACAGTGTTATGTGTCATTGATGTTATTCGGGAATGTTTCAAGTCGATTTAGAGAGAAATATAGAACTACTATAGTTTCAGATACAAGACAGTGGTATCAGTCTTACAAACTGGGAAAACTGTTATAAGTCTGAACCCGTATTACATGTACTCGTACACGTAGAGAAGTAGCTATATATATATGTCGACTTACAAATTTATGGTACACATATTTTTATGTATATCATATGAAAATCTGTTTCAATCGTGAACCAGACCGGTACGCATTCTCATATGCAAACCATTTTTGAACTGTGGTTACGGAACCGAGATTAGTTTCCAAACCTGTACGCAAACTGAAACAGTTCTGTGTTCATGAACTCGGTTGTGTTTCCAAACCGGTACGCAAACTTAAAAAGTTCTGTTAACTTCAGAACTCGGTTTGGTTAAATGTTTACAAACCGGTACACTAACTGTGACTGAAACGATTCACAAACGGAAATGACATTTGTACCTTGTACACCTACTAACCATGTCGATTATATTTTCAATTGCGTTTAAATTATTTCTATGAGATAATTAACATTTGATTAGTTCTATAAAACACTAGACTTATTTGATCACATGTTTGTGGCTCAGAGTTAATGTCTTATGTATTCATGAAAATGAATATTAAGATTTTAAGTTCAAACCGACTAGTTTCGGCTAATCATGTTGAACATAGTCTTTTTACACGTTTCGGTTACGGTTTCACCTAACCAGAGTGTATATCTTGTTTATGTGAATCAGATTCAAAGATTCATCCAACGGTGGATATTGTTTGCTTGGTTCCAAAGCTATCTTAGCTTAAACCTAAAGCAACCTATGCTTTGAATGAATATAAAAGGGGAAATCCAAGCAACTGGGATATTTGAATCCCGACATTACTTTTTGGTGTGTCCTAGTTGTATCTAGAGTCGTCATCTTCCTAACCCTTTTAGGGTCTAGCGACTACAAAGTCTTCGTAGGGATTCGTGAAACCAGGTCCAGATATCTTTCCTTGATAACTCAAGTATCCTGATCTTGATCGATTGTCGAGTTTTTCACTTGATCAAGATTGATAGAAATCATCAAAGTTCTCTTCATCTCAAACTTGTTGATTCCACGTGTTTTATACTTGTGAGGTGAAGAATAATAATCTAGGCTGCACTTCGGGTTGCATAAGTTTGGATTTTGAGGTTAGCTAGACTTTGTGTATTGCTATCAATTTCCACACCTTTGATCAAAATATTTGATTGAAAAGGAAATCATATATATAGGCTTAATCCGTGGAGGCAAATTTGATTTAAAGTCTTCAATTGAGTTGAAGCAACTCTTAGTTGGTGTGACGTCACCTAAGGGAATCAATTGCGTGGAGTCCTGCTGGGATTCAATAGGCGTAAGGAGCGCGACTGTACCTTAATCGGTGGGATACCTTTTAGGGATTAACTACATTACAGTCCGAATTTAATTGGTATTAGGCTAGTGTCTGTAGCGTCTTAATACACTTTGGTGTTCAATTTGGACTAGGTCCCAGGGTCTTTCTGCATTTGCGGTTTCCTCGTTAACAAAACTTCTGATGTCTGTGTTATTTCCTTTTACGCATTATATTGTTTATCTTTATAATTGAAATATCACAGGTCGTGCGCTGATCAATCATAGTAGAGACATCCTACCTAGTTTGTTGGATACGACTTGATTGATTCTTGGACATTGGTCTTTGGCACTATCCAAGTTATCTCTTTGTGGTTAGGTTCACGGATTTGATTCTGTAAACGTTCTAATCGCGCGCGAGAGAGATATAACTCTAAGATATTATTCCTTGATTGAGTTTACCTCTCAGAGTTGTATTGAGTTTGTCCATACAGATTTCCTAAGAAAAAAGTGTTGGTGTATTTTGGTACCCCCGCGTTTTCACCCTCGTCAAGTTGTTTCAGAGAGTTGTTTTGGTTCAGTTCTTTACATGTTATTTATGATATATGTAAGGTGATGTTCATTATTGCAAGATTCCAACAAAATTTCCTGGACTGGTTCACATCCTGGTTTGATACAAATAACAATACTGCTTACAGTAATAACATAGATGCTACTGCATGCCGGTTCATTTGGAAAGCTTGGTATGCCAATATTTTTAATCACACTGCGCTAAATGCCAAACATACTATTGAGAAAATTAAACGCCAACTATGCTCTCATAAAAAAATACACCATTTGCAAGATCACATCCTCAACAGTGTCTTCTTCTCCGTTGAGGAGGATACTGATATCCAAATACCTCCTCCTACTATTCCAAGAGGAAACTTTGGAATTGTGAGAAGAATTTATACTTTACAATACCCCGAATCTCAAAAAATTTACGTTGCTCCAACAATTATATATTTTGCAGGAAATATCATTGGGAATTTGGGACTAGAGTACATCCAGGACACAATGGAGAATGGGTAGCAACATGATTAGCTGATCTAGCTTTCATATGAACCAAAAAAATGCAGCACACCAACGTTGAAATCCAAGTCGAAAAGATTCTTGTCCGCTTCACAATGCTCTACCAATATGTTGTCCAAGGAGGATTCACCTCAGCTACCATGAAAGAAGTAGAAGAAAAACTGGTGTGGAGGAAGGAAACAACATCATCTCTTAAAACTATTCATAGACTTCATAACTTAAAAACTTTTGAATTAGCTATTGCTTGTACGAATGCTAATCAAGGGAGTAGTGACACTCCTCACGCCGCTAGCTCTATCACTAGTATGTGTTCTCCTAAGTTTTCTTAAAAAAACAAAAAACTCAATTTGCAACAGCCTCTTGTCTTGCGGTTTTGCCTTCAACTGCATAAGCAAATGGTTTTTGGGCCTACGTAAACGGTTGGGCAAGGAAACCGCATCGGAAGAGCTGGCTCCTTGTGAGGAAAATTGTGCAATGCCTCCAAAACCCGTAGGAAAAAAAAATTAATCTAGCTTATTGGCACCTAATAGTTTTAAGGTTTGCTAGTTAATGTCACTGCTTTAATAAAGAATTGTTTCACATGGCGATCAAGATATTCAAAAGGCTGGAGTATTCCCTCTATAATAATGTCAATCTTCCGCACGAGAACTGCTAACAGCTAATTGCCTTTCGCTGTCTGTAACCACTACGTGATCTCGATGATCTCTGTAATTTTTCATGGTAATCCATGATTAGGATGTGCATCGTATCCGTGAATCAAGTATATGGAAACCACAGTGCTCAAGTTTTCTCTATGAAGGACCATTTTTTAACTTTTAACCACGTGTTAACTGAGTAAATGTGAGACCAAACTGGCATAGTAAAAAGATGGTCTTTTTCATCGTCTCCCTTTTTCTTTTACTTTATAAAGCTACCTTATACAAATTATTTGGGAAATATATTTACCTATGGCTTTGCACCGTGTTAGCCTCTAAATTTCACATTATCAACAAATGCACTGATCTAAATGGCACACAGTCTTGGTCACATTGGTCAGGAGATCTTAGCTATCGCTTCTGTGTGCTGATAGAACACATGAACAGAATTAATTAAACTGCCAAACTAGCTTAAGTGAGGATAAGAACCTCCCTGCACACATGTCAATTTTCTAATTTCTATCTATTGGTGGCATTTATCATACCTAATGTAACCCCAACCCCGCGTTCAAATTTCAAACCCTGTGTACTTTGAACAGTGCATAAAGATTGGTCATACACATTTAATGGGAAGTTTCTTATAATGAGATCATTAACTTCTTGCAAACTGAAACTTTTATAACAACAATACTAGTCGATGATGACTGGATTTGAATCTTAGTAGTTATCAACATTATAATCGATGATGCATCAATTTAAGATTATAGTTGGGTTTCCAAATCTTGCATTCCTCAAATGCCATGACATTCGAATATTCCAAGTTACCCCTTTGGTGTTTATTTTTCTGTCTCATCAATTTAAGATTAATAGTTACGTGGTAACGTGGAATCAAAACTAATCGCAATTTACAAGTAGTTCTAACCTCTTAACATATATTGATTTAAGCGATTTAGGTAATCGGAAACCTTACAGAAATTGTTCAAGATTATAAAACAGTCATTCATATTGTAGTATCTCCACCAATTCTTACCTATCAAGTTTATCCCTTCAGGTCTAAAAACAATTTCAGAAAACCTTCCCTCTCGCAGAGGAAAGTACCAAACAAACAGGGCCAAATTGATTTTGAAAACAAAATCAGAATGTGTCATGACATCGCAATTTACAAGTAGTTCGGTTTCCGTAAATGTTCTATTTATCAAACAAATCCAATTATAACCAAGGTACTGCATTCAAATATTTTATGCAATCACATCATTCAGTCATTAGAACATTTTTTTACATTTTGTTTTTTGTAATTTCGATCATCACATATATACAATTAGGGCTACACAAAACCGACTCAATCCACCAACCCAACCCACATCCGCCTGAAATTACCCGCACCCGACCCAACCCATTTAAGAGCGGGTCGATTATGGGCCACAACATCAAAACCCATCGTATGGTGGGTCGACTGTGGGTGACAACTTTCCTCACCCGACCCAACCCACCCACCCACCTAAATATTTCTAAATTAATGCTAATCCTTAGATTACCTATCCTAGATTAACCACATCCATTGAAGTGATAATATATAATGCCTAAACCTAATCATCGGTAGCTTCTCTTCACTGAAGAGTCTTCAATCAGTTCCCTTCAACGGCAGTCTTAGAGGCTCAGTTTATTTTTTCATTTTCTCTTCGCTTTGTAAATCAAATCACAGCATCACCAGCAACAATCAATCAACATCGTCACCAGTAAACCAACAACCAAAGGTGAGACTAGGAATCATTGTAATTTGTAAATACTAATTAGGGTTTTGTTTCCTAAGATTGATTTTGGGTTGGCTTATTTCAATTGGGTTCTTAATGTAATGTTCATTGTATTTTATGGTGGGTAACCCACCACCCACCCGATCCAACCCACCGTAATGTGGGTCGGGTGAAAACCGACCCATTGTAATGTTGGGTTGGTTGCGGGTGACAACTTCTGTTACCCACCATCAGTGAGTTGGGTGACGACTGACGGGTGAGGCCAAACCCGACCCAACCCGACCCATGTGCAGCCCTATATACAATAATAAAACACATGAAACCGATGTTAGAACGGACTGGTTTTTAGAATAAATTTTTGTTTCTCGATTAATTAGTAAAGTTTAGTTATCGACGGGTATAAGTTATCAGTACAATTTTTCGATCATCAATAAATAAATAACAAGCATTTGTTTAATTAAATGAATAGATTAAATACTGTTTATATTCTCAAATGACCAGTTGTGAACTTGTGATACTGCCGGATCACAAAATGCTCGAGGCAATTCCCCCC